>NC_133538.1:275885808-276048308 GCF_048544455.1 Silene latifolia
CTCTCTTCGTCCTGCGGATTTGTTGCTTTATTCTTGGGACAGGAGGCGTGATCTGTGCGTTGACTTGACAGGTTCTTCACCTTTGACTCAGACTGGGTTGGCAGATTTTGTGCCGGGCCGAGTTGTCGCTGATGCTGCTCAGCGAAAGTGTGCTAAGTATGGGGATTTGTGCGCGGTAGTGGGTTATGGTTTCCTACCTTTCTCTTTCTCTTCACTTGGGGAGCTGGGTTCGGATGTTGTTGCCTTGCTCAAGCGGATCTAGAAATTCTCGGTATCTCAGGATGCGGGGGCTCGGGCAGCTGCTTACATTTTTACTAGACTTAGCTTTGCTATTGCTAAGGGTGTGGGAGCCCAGATTGTCTCTCGGCTCCCCACCAATTTCATGTAAACTTTTATTTCTATTTTAATGAAAGCTGCGCGCATCCCTTTATAATAATAAAAAAATAATAATAATAATAATAATAATACAAACTTATGAAGAAATTGGCAGACATTTATTTCGCGACGGTTGCTGCTGCCTCAGGTCTGTTTTCTCTTTGACACCTGCTTGACTTGCTTTGTGGCGATCTCAGCAGGTTCCCACTCCTCCGATTGGTTGCTTCTTTGTTCCTATCTCGGGGTTGGGTCAGACAATGAATGGGAGGACGTACCGTAGTGTGCTTGGGTATCGCCGGGTGTTCTGTTATTCACGGTCTCTAGGCCCTGTCCGCCTTGCTCTCGGGATTTTGTTGATGATGTTTTTGGGGACCACGCTGTTTCTTGTCTGGCATCGTGGGCGTTAAACATCGGCATAACCTAAATCTGTGACACTCTTTTCGACATCTGCTATAGATCCGGTATTTCTGCGGGAAAGGAGGTTGATGTTGGTTTGGTTGACGGACATGGGGGTTCTCTTCGTCCCCGGATTTCCGCTTATTCTTGGGACGGGCGTGATGTGTGTGTTGACTTGACCGGGTCTTCTCCTTTGACTCGGATCGGGATTACGAATTTTGTGCCTGGCGGGTTGTTATCGATTTCGTATGAAGTGTGCTAAGTATGGGATTTGTGCGTGGTCAAGTTATGGTTTCCTTCCATTCTCTTTCTCATCACTTGGGGAGTTGGGTTCGGATGCTGTTGCCTTGCTCAAGCGGATCCAGAAATTCTCGGTATCTCAGGATGCGGGGGCTCGGGTGACCGCTTACATTTTTACTAGACTTAGCGTTGCTGTTGCTAAGGGTGTGGGAGCCCAGCTTGTTTCTCGGCTCCCCACCAATTTCATGTAAACTGTTGTTTTTCATTTAATGAAAGTTACGCGTATCCTTTTATAATAAAAATTATAATAATAATAATAATAATAATAATAATAATAATAATAATAATAATAATAATAATAATAATAATAATAATAATAATAATAATAATAATAATAATAATAATAGTAATATGACATTATAAGGGGAATTTCCTAGAAACTTTCTAATACCATCCTACCTACTATAAATACAAGACTAGATCTACTCATAAATCACTTTTTCAGAATAATCACATAAAGGGTTAGAGAGAGAGTTGAAGGGAGAAAAACAAGAGAGTCTTTCATCTTTATTTGTCTCAAGATCTAAAAGGTATTTTTTATTAAAACCGTCTTATAACTAATTCATCTCGTAAATAATCCGTCTTATACTTGTAAATCGTTGACCGCCTCAGACCTTGACCACCGTAGGACCCCACCGTCACTAGCCTTGACTTACGTTGACAAGGGGAGGTGGTGGTTTGACCGCTGGTTAGGTTATTGTTGATTGTGTATACCGAGTTTGGCTAAGGGATTTAAACCCCATCGTGACCCGTCGTGACCTAGGTTTGGGTTGGGTTGATTGTTGGTGTTGGGTCGCAGATCAGGGGTGGTGTTGGGTGGTTGAAGGCGGTGGCTTTGGTGGTTGTTTGGTTGGGTAGCGTAAAGATGAGCGTGGAGTGTGGGTGTTGGTGGTTGGTGGTTGTTGGTTGTTGGTTGTTGTGGTTAGGGCACGGCTTTATGGCCGTGTTTAATGGTTGTTGGGGGTGTTGATCACCATTATAACACCCCCATACTCCAAGTGCTTTACCAGGACCACTTAAGGCATGGGAATGCTACCATCTCGGTTTTCCGAAGCAATGTATATCAAATAGACAATAACGAAACGTACTTTTATAGATAAATTTAAAGTGATACATGTCCAAACCAAAACTGTTAAAAGGAAATACAACTGTTCCAAAATGCTAACTCAAATAAAGTAAATAAATGTTCAAAACACAGCGGAACACTTTTAGATATCTCGTGGTGACTCAATCCAGCTATCTCATGCGCTTCCATCTCATACCTGCTCAATAACTGCTCACCACCCCCGAAAGGATCACCACATTTTTCAAAACTTTTAAACGGAGTCAGTTACTGATTACACACAGAAACAATACAACAGAAACAATACACAATTATCCAATCTCCATCATAACTCCACACACCTAACTACACACTAAAGTGTGTAGTCCTGCCAGAATACTCATCGCAACAAGTATTCCACACCGCCAGTAGGGGACCGCAGCCAGTCCCACCTAAGCCCCGCTCGTCTCATCCGAGCGATAACCCATGTTCCTTAATGTGCACATCCCCTCCTGTGGCGGGTTCCACAGAGGGCGAATCAAGGGCGTGAAGCCACTCCCGCAAGTGACTCCACTCAGCCGAGGACGCATCTCGAGAACCACAGACAAACAATCACAACCAACCACATTATACAACAACAATTACCAATCACCAATTCTATCACGATATGAATCAACAGCAATAAACAACCATCAACAACACTATGTAATCAATAACCGAGTAGGGCAACCCTACCTGGAAAGGCAAACTTCAAGATCGTCACAATTAGCTAATCAAAAACGTTCTTCAATGCAATCACATCGTATAATCACACAATCATACTCGATCGAGATACCCTTACTCGATCGAGTGACCCTTACTCGATCGAGTCCCCAACTTATTCGATCGAGTACCCATTAGCAGAACACTGTTTCGTAAACGAAACATACTTACTCGACAGAGTAATAGCCACTTGATAGAGTACCCAAAGACATAGAAAACCGTAGTATTACAGTCTTCCCTCCTTAAAAATAAATTCGTCCCCGAAATTCAACCCATACTCAAAAACAAACATACCCACTCGATCAAGGCGCAACAACGCACCAAAGACTCAAAACAAAACCTCAACCACAACTCATACCAACTTATATCGTATCCACCACACTATAGTCTGTCGACACTAACTCCATACACTTCCAAATACCATCCACCAACGCCGCTAGCTTCGTCTCACTAACATATTATCCACTAGAAAAATCCATTATCTAGACACTCATAAACATCAAACGGAATGTTACATTCTACCACCCTTAAAAGAACTTCGTCATCAAAGTTTACTCACACTCATAAACGTCATCATCGAACTGTCAACACTATCGAAATATTCTCCCATTCCTAAGCATCGCACTACTACAAGCACGGCCATGACCTTTTAACAATATCAACCACAATAAAAATCCATTATTTATTCTCCATCAAGATTCAAACTTCCAAATCTACTAAAACATGTACAACCATTAAACTCTCTTTGTCGCATCCTACTCCTCTTAAGATAAAGTTACGTCCTCATAACTCACTAATACTAGATCTTTTGCTATACTTCCCAAAATACTCATCACCACCGCATGTCAACGATAACCGATTATAACCTCAACATCTACAACCATTCCTATATCAATGTCTCTCTTCCTCTAACAGTCCTCATTCCTCAATTCATTCTGTACTCCATCTAATCTATACCATAAAATCCTCAGTAAAACCAATACTCCAACTCTTCCACATTACCGCAAAATGACATACCTCTCTATAGAAAGCACCTATCTCCAAAAGCATACTCACGATCCACACTTTTTACACACACTCACATTAGATCCTCAAGTTCTTTTATTTAATTATCGCAAAACTCATCCATAACTTAACATGATACTAATTCCCAACACACTATACTCACTGTCTCAATAAAATATTATGAACCATCTGCATCTTCCAGATCAGTACAACACATGTTCCACACATCACTTGCCATTACTATGTCCACCACTGCCTCATCTAAAACAAGGTCAAAAGTACTGTAACAACCTCTCACAACTGTGTCGCATAAACAGAATATTACTATATCACGACAACAACTGAAACATTTCTAACTCTCTTTCATATCATACTCTACCCTCACTCCCAAGCCGAAACTGGTAAGAAACATCAATAAACAAAACAACCGTCGATCTGTCCAAACTGAAACTCGCAGGAAACAGAAGTAAACAAAACAACAATTTATATAACTGGTCTAAACTTTCGAAAACTCATCTCATAATTATCCCGTCTACTCCACCATAAACGATGATGGCATCGCAACACCGCCACCAACAGCTGCACCGCAGCGCAAAATTACCCGCATCACAACACAAAGTACCGTGCCCGGATCACCACCCGAGGCACCACCACCACATAGATAGTCATCACAACTTATACATTCTCATAAACACTAACTCAGTTTAACTTCCTGGATAAGAAAAATACTGAAAACCGTTTTACTAGATCACAACGCAACATATTACACGGAATAAACAGATAAGAACCTCAGGAATATCATCCATACCTTTTCACGGAATAAACATATATCATGAATACACATAGATGTATAACTAGCCATGCTAGATCATTCAAATTATAACTTTTTGAATATCATTCCATTAGGTTACCGTAACCAACATATATTACAGAACATTCAGATAACAACTTTATAACTATCACACCATACCACTTCTCATGAGGTGAGAACCTCACACAAACGTTTATACACATCATAGACCCATAATCACATCCAACTAGTCAATCCTGATCACGTAAGTTACCACTTGATAAAGGTTATCTCTCGCCCGAGCTTAACTCGTATGCCCTTCATAACACATTCTCCCATCCGCATGACTATCACCTCCTGACAAATGTAACCATACCATTAATACTCAACTACTAGCAACCGTCTCCTATAACCACATCTTATACTCCCTCAGAAGTGACAATCGTATATATTAATCCGGCCTCTACAAAATCAACCTCTTTAGAATTGATATCTTTCTTATCTATCATCACCCTTAACAACTAGTGACAACACCATAACACCACCACTGCTCGTATCACAAATCTCTTACACTCACCTCTAAATATAACAGTTCTTTTCCTATCTTCGGTTAACATTGCAAAAAACGAACATCAAATCCACCAACAAAATTTACCTCAACATTCTTCCCAATATTATCCTTAATTGTATCGTCATCTAACTCTCCACCAAAATCTCATATCGTTCAGATACTCTACCAACTTCTTACTCTCTTAATTCCTCGAAACTCATGACTAACATGTTGTCCTGAAACTCCTATATAACCATTAACTCTCATCCTCATGATAGTATCATACATCTCGACGATTCCTTACTTCTAGAACACATAACTCCGGTCAACATTCTCCTAGTTTACTCCCCTCACTCTCTTCTTTTTACACTGGACAAAATCAATTAACAATTCAACTCCTTATTCCTTATACCTAACTCTTTTGTGCTCCGGTTACCTTCTCATTGCTCCAAAACTCAAATCCCTTTATTTCATATCAGTACTATCTCACTCTTTCTTACCACAATTCTTCTCTCTTCTTGTTATCACTCACACTTATCACCAATCAATCCAAATCATCTCACTTTTTTTTTTCGAAACTAAAACTCATTTCATACCGTTAATTGCCCAAGGAAACCACACATTAGTTTCACCTCTTGATAGTACAAATTCCCAAACTCGGCCACTACCTACACATCGCGGCATAACTTGATCTCACTATACACCATTCGTTTCCATACCTCTATAACGACCTTCCATCAATTATAACCTTAACTAACACAATCCTAACCATCTCCCTCTATAAATCTTCATGCATCCCAATTTCCCACTATTTGCATCCCTCATTTCAATCTTTTCATTCTCACGTGCCATAAACTTACATCACCCCCTTACCCATATTCACTTACTTTTACATTGCTCAACACGCGGCTATATCACTCTCCACATCTCATGAAACATGCTCCCTGCCTCGATAAGCTTATCAATCTCCCTTTCCTTTTTCCACTATCCATCACAACCACAAATAACTCATGTCCTCCCCACCGAACTCATATCCATCACAAGGTGTTACTCATTACATCATAAGATCTGGTAACTTATGCATCAGAACCAACACATACGTAAAACAATGCATAAAGAAGCAAAAGAACACCTTTGAATTAAACATGATATGCGATGAGGTAAAAAGATAAGCATATGACCCAAAACAGGGGTCACTAGATCGAGTACAGCCTACTCGATCGAGTAGGTGAAGGTCAGAAGCACGTTTAAAAAATTATCAGGGTTACTCGATCGAGTAACCCTTACTCAATCAAGTAACAAGAGGTACACTCGATCGAGTAAGGGCCACTCGATCGAGTACTCTACGCAGTTCTCAACACTGTCCAATTTTCGTAAAACGGTCATATCTCACTCGTTTCTTGGTCATTTTGGGCGTGTGACCTATCGTTATAATCGTAAAAGAACAAGTTATTACCTCCAGTTGGAATCACATCAATATCACTTATACATCTCAAGTTATAACAGTTTAAGGACAACTTCTCTATAATTGGACAACATAACTATTTGATTTTTACTTCCAAACAACTTAAATAACAACAAACACTAGTAGAAAAAAGGCATTCGGCTAGTGGAGAAGGCTACGGTTTCAATTAATAACCGTAGCCTTTTATTAAAGGATACGGTTGTAAAACAATAACCGTAGCCAAATGTCCGAGAAAAAAGAAAAGGCTACGGTTGCTTTTAAAACCGACGCCTTCAGTCTAAAAAAAAAAAGAAAAGGAAATGTATTATTGTGAGTTGTGACCCTTTTAATAAGTCACAATGCCATCTTATTCCCATATCCCTTACTTGTCCCTTCGTTAGTTTCTCCTTCATCGATCTCCTTCACCTGGTTTCTCAACCATCGACGCTCAACTTGCGCACACCAGTCGACGCTCTATTGAAGATTGCCACGCGACCCTCGACCTGCGAAGCAACCACAGGTTCCCTTTTCATATGATTTTTTTTTCATATTTCGATTATTCATATTGGTATTTAATATCTAGGATTTTCTCATCAAATGGTTATTCAATGGATATTTTGTTGATATAGTCTTATTTATGATAAAAAATTTTGAAGATGGTTCTATTGATAACTATCAATCCGAATTAGGGTTCATATGATATTGGGGCTTTTTTGCCTAATTTCTTAATTGTGTATCATAGTGGTATAATTATAGTACTACTGATATGTTACAGAGTACTCATATTATGTTTGATTGGATATTGTGATTGAGATGAAATTGGTTATAGGAATCTTAAGTGTGTATTATGGAATGGTTTAACGAATCGGATTAGCTTCAGATAATTGTATTCTTGTATAGAGTTTTTATTTCTTATATACAATATGTATTTTCTGGAGTTATTATTTAGATTGTTGGAGTAACTAACAACTTATAGTATTTCCTTGAGTATCTAAAATTTGTGAATATTTTATCCTATCTTTCTGTGGGAAAATGGTCTTTTTCTCACTGCCTGACTATGTATGTTGCTCCAGAAGTACTTACTTTTTATCCAACAATGCTATAGTTGTCGTATACTTTTATATTCTATTGAATTGATTTGTTTCATTGGTGCCATTTTCTCACTATCTATGATGGCATATATCTGATGTATGGTCCTGTGAGTTCAATTTTTTGTGCTAATGGCTAGCTACTTGCATTTTGATGATCTAAATCTCATGGCTTCGTGTCAGAAAGTGAGCATCTTCAAAATTTAGTCTAGTAACATACGTTAAACTCTCTTGTACTTCATATGAGGCTAGCAATATTTTTTTTTTCCCAAAAGAGGCTTTGACACTCCTTATTGTTGAAATATGTGTCCTCCGACAATAATGCGATCACAACAGTTGATCATGATGATCACATGTTTAAATCTCATTTTAAGAATACATGTGGGATGTAATATTTTACAGTCAACTGGTCCACACATATCGGTAATGATTGGCCGACTAGAGTTTGACATTACGGTCGTGCGACGGTGGTGATCAGTTGATCCCCATAGGTCATACCTATAGAGAAATACTCTTAATTGATTATTTAATTAATCGTATGCCGATACGAGTTAATTAAATTGCTTAAAATTGACGGATGATTCTGTGAGTAAAGTTAACGTGTCTTATTGTAATTTGATTAAATGAGATACGGTCTAAGTAATCGAATTGTTTTATTACTTAGATAATATTATTGTTTACGAAACAATTAAAATAGAATGAATAATTTATTATAAATACAAGTTGTTGTAGTTTATAATTATATGACCCATTTTGGTACAAGTAATTATGAATTACTAATTATTTTTGTATGTGACATGTTTAATTATATGATGATTTTTAATATGTTAAAAATACATTATAATGTAACATGTCAAGTAACATGTCACATATGTCACAATTGACAAATGACAAAAATAAAATGGACCACCATGTTATATGGGTGACCGAAATTAGAGGGTTTTAGGGTTGTTTTGTTAATTATTTTATTCTACAAACACAATCATAACCCTAGGGTGTAGGCATGCAAGGCTAAACATTTTGAGAAGAACAAACCTATAACTAGGGTTGCATGCTAGTCTCTTGTGAAGAGCAAAAATAAAAGGCATTGGGCATGCTACCCAAGGCTTGAGATTTTCGGCCACCATGGGTAAAAAGAGAAGGGTTTTTCTTTTCAATATTATTCATTCATCTTTGATGATAAAAATTTCTAATGTAAGAAATTATTACTTTCTCAACAATTTGTGAAAAACTTAGAGAAAGAAAACTCACATAACCATCTCCTCTTAACCGAAATAGAGGAGAACAAAATTAATATTTTGTGTCAAATTTTAAGTAAGACTAATCCTAATACTAGATCATATTATTTTTAGTCTTTAAGGGTATTCCTTGGGTATATGCTTTTGGGACGGATTCTATTTTGGATCCTTGTTCATCCATAATAAGGAAAGCTCAAGAACTAACAAGAAGGAGATCTTGTTGGTGCCCAAATAGCCGAAAATTAGATGGTGAGAAATAGATTTTTCCATCTCTTTTATTAAAGTTTGCATGCATAAGATCTAGATTTAATTTTATGACTGAATTAAAATGACACATATATGAATATGTTAATTAATGAGATTAATGGATTTCCAACACTTATTTATCCCACAACTTCATATGAGACTAGCAATATTCCCTTAATATTTTAAACTTCAAATTTACATAATTTTAGTTAAATGTTGCTTGTTTGCTGTTATTGACCTTCTAACAATGATATGGACTTAGGCTTGGTGTGGATGGTAAATCTCAAAAACTGTGGCTTGATATACATGATTTTCTTATGAGTCTTCTATGAAACGGTCTCACTCTTACCATCCCAAATCCTTTTGTTTTGTTCAGTTATTTTACAGGGTTAAAGAGTAGGTCTCCAGTGGGAGACCACCTCATATAAGTTTTCGTGATTATTTGTGATGTGGAGTTGATGTCGTCGGGTCACATCCAATTAAACACATTTATAATACTCAACAAACAACTAGTTAGCGGTAAGTCGAGGTCGATCCATGGGACGGTGTGCTTTGGGTTCTAAGTCTATCTATCTCAATTTATGCTAGTGTCACAATTTGTTAGGGTTTGTAGTTGTGTCTAGACTAATGCAAACAATAAAGTAAAGCAAACAATGAAAGGGAGGATGTGAACAAATGATTAAAGGCACTGGGATGTCATGGGGTCATAGGGGATTCATGGTTTTGATCATACAAACATGTTTACAAAGTTGCAATCAATTAGTGTTGTAAAGGAACCGAGTTGGTTTATGTCTTACGGTTCATAGGAAGAGTTGGGTCCCGGAGCCGAATCGATTAGATTGTACAACACCTACAAGTCAACTTACTTTCCTCCTATTCAACTTCTATACATGGTCTAACAAGACTCGAGTTGGTTTATATCTTACAAATCAAGTTGAGTAGATAAGTGATGGTAAAAATGCAAGGATTCATAGGCTTAGCATTTCATCAAACATAACATGTGCATAAAGTTGACATCACAACAAGCAAGCAATTTAATCATGTGACATATTAGATTAAGCATGAATCAATCCCATGTTGGTTTCCCCTAATTACCCACTAATCCTAGCTAAGAGACTACTCACTCATTATCATAGGAAACATGTCATTAATGGTGTCAATCATCACAACAAGTATAAACAAGATAATAGAGTGAAGAAATGAACAATAAAGATTAAAGAGTAAAGGAATTATACCAAACTTGAGATGATCCAAATAATAAAGTAAAGAATAATAGAAGAGAACTTGATTGATTGATGAAGAGTTGTCAATTCTCCAATAATAACCCAATAATCTTCAATTACCCAATAATAAACTTGAATAATAAACTTGAACAATAATTAAGGAAAGATTAATGTGAGATTTGTGAAAGATTAAAGAGTAGTCTATTCTAATCTACCCCTAATCTAATCTAAGAAGGATTCTTAATATGGAGGCTTAACCTAATCTAAAACTCCATAAAAGCTCCCTTTTGATTATTTACAAGTGGGTATTTATAGTAGAGCTTCATTAGGTTAACTAAGGCTAAATTAGTAATTACATCTTTGAGTTTAGATGTGACACCCTCATTTTTAGCGTTAAATAAACACGTAAATTCTACAGAAAAACTGACAGGATATGTTTGTAATTGGTTCAACTAGATAAAACCTGTAATTTTTGAAACTTTTCTAAACCATTCACAAACATTTCCAAATGAAGAGTGCCAAAACCTGCAAATACTAACAAACTAATTTACATAACATTGCTAAAGTCGCGAGAATAAAGTGATACAAACCAAAGTAAAAGAGGGAGACATATGTCCCTCCAAAATATAAACACAACCATATGTTTAAAGGTTTACTACAAAATATAACCAAACTAAGTCCAAGGTTCTTTTGCTCACTAGCTCGTCCGTGTATCCCATCTAATCATCATCAACCTGTCAATCGCATTTTACACAAACACGAAAGCCACAATTCAGTGGGGAGTAACTTCGAGTCCTCCCAGCCACGAAATGTCATATTTAATGTAACATGTAAACATGTAAACAACATCATAAATAATTTAATTATCGAGTATTCTAACATACAGGGCCGGCCCATAGGGGTGTTTGATGGGTTAAGTGACAAGGGCCCAAGTCTAGAAAGGGCCCATGTGGGCGGAATTAGAAGTCCGTTATTTAGGCTATAACTCGAGGCCTTTGTCAAATAAGCTTTTATTACACATAAAAACCAAAATAAGGTAAGTAGTCCAGTGGTTATGCATCTTATCAATTTATAAGAGGTCTTGTGTTCTATTCCTCATAGCTACTTTTTAAAAGAATTTCGCTTTTTTTTTTTTTTTTTTTTTTTATGATAAAGGGTTGAATTATAAGGTACTTCTCTCCGATTCTTCAAATTTAAAATCATTTTTCTCTCTAAATTTTTTAAAGTTCAAAAATTGGGAATTTTTTTTAGTGTCCTTCAAAAAATTTTGTGGGGGTATTGTTTTGTTTATTGAATTGTATTAGTACTTGTATTTTTATAGTCGGGCCCCCATTTTAACATTTCGCCTAGGGCCTCACAATGCCCAGGACCGCCCCTGCTAACATATGAACACTAAGCTGACCAATTCGAACTATCATGTGAAACATATAACAAACAATAATCCAAACTTTATCAATTGTAACCGGCTTGCATCTCACCTATTACAATTCATAAAGTCACCATACAAGAAAGGACAATATATCAAAGACAGACATAAGTTCTTAGCACGGTCAATAGTCACTCTGTAACTCGAGTCTATACCACGAGGTAGGGAAGGTAATCGAACCGGTATCTTGGCTCGAGGTTCTATCAAAACATGGCCAAGACACAACACAACCCTAGTCCTAAATCTGCGCAGACCTAGACATGCGGATACACACCACCGCACCCAAGACCCACAATTTTAATAAAACCATGTGAGTACCCTAAGGAGTCCACCAAAGGGTTGGCTAGTACTTAAGCTGACCACTTACTCTCAAAATAAGTAACGAGGTCATGCCCCAACTTGGATATAAACCCACCAAGTCAGGAACACAAAGGCTATTAAGCAGTGAACATATACTCGTCAAAGACTATAAAGGCCTATCTATGACAAACACACAACATGCAAGAAGTATTCAATACCAATTCCATTTCAAGCAATATTAACAATATTAAAGGTTTCAGGGAATCTAGGGCCGTTTCTACAATATAAGAAACCATTCAAATCAACCAACAACATATGTGAAATAAAAACATAATAAATGGCCTAAAACAAGAATAAGGCCAATTATCCAATTCACACTATAATTCATCCAACCAAATTTTTACCCGCAACCCCAGCCCTGCGACAGGTACGGGTTCAATCGCGGCTGACCAATCACACAATTGATCGACATCGATTGATCAAAGGGACTAAGGGCTCGAGTTTTCGGCATAATCATCCAAACATTGCAATTATCGCTATAAAATTTATTTCAAGCCTATTCATTACAATTTCATGTCATAACCTATCCTAACATGTGCAAACTACCAATATAAGAATAATTTTAACACCAACATTATATTTACTACTAACATTATTCATTTCATAAGATTACCCATATGTTACTTATACTAAATATAACATTAATAAACCCGAAACGACGAACAACGCATGAAAAATCGCGAAAACAAGCAACGGGGCCGACCGGGCCAACCTGGGGCTGCCGTGGGCCGCAGACGGCCTGCCGGCCTTTCTTTGGTCGCCACCCCTAATCCTCCGTTTCTCCGTTTTTGTTCATTTTAACACCGTTTTAAGCATCAATTAATCATTCCCATTTCATTTCCATACTAATATGTGAACTTATACTTATAAAAGACATGAATTTAACCCATTTTCATGTGAAACAAACCACTCAAATAACATTCACAAAAACATACAAAAAGCAAAGAATGTGACATTTATTCGTCGAGTAACTCGAAATATGTTACCTTTAGCTAAGAATGAGCAATTAGCACCTTGAACACCAAACCCTAATATACATGCTAGCCACTATCTTCAACTATGTACGAGTCTCCAAACTCGTCTTCTAAATCTTCACCTAAATAAATAATAAAAACACAATAATAAGCACTATAATCAAAACCCTAAAAATGGTGGATAAAATAAATTTAGGGAAATTGAATTTAAAACATACTAGGATGTTGGAAATGAAGAGAGGATTCCAAATATGTAATCCTTATGAAATTTGGAGTAGAAATGAGTGAATTATGATGAAAATCACCTTAGAAAGCTTAGGTTTTGGTATGAAAATGGTGTTTTTAGTTTAGAATATGTTAGAATGTTCAAGGAGGATGAAGTTGGAAAAGAAAAATCCAAAGGGAAGGAGGGGGGAGGAGGTGTGACGTGGAAGGGGGGAAAGGAGCGGGTATTTGGCGGAATTTATTAGTCGGTTTTGGCTCGTTTCGACGATAATTAGAACCGTTTGTCAAATGCAAATTCCAACAATGCCAAAGTTCTTAAACACGAGATTACAAGAAGATTGAGTACTCATATGACCTATTTCCAAAATCGTTTGCCCAATTTTCACAAGAATTGCCATTTTCCCCGATATGCCCTTATTTCGAAATAAAAGGTTTTTACATGGTTTAAACTATTTTTAAACATTTCGAAACTATCAAAATAAATACTTTACTTCAAAATATAATAGAATTATATTTCATTGAATTATTATTACTTCAAATACATAAATATTAAATTCAACTTGATTAATAAATTACTTCCGCAATATAATAACCGTCCGAAATTACGGGGTGTTACATTAGAGCAGGGAAACGTTAGTCTTTTTGGAAGGATGAGCATCTCGGCGAAAAATGTCGCGGTCCGTCCGTCTAGGGAGGAAGACGCTCGGATTCATTCGATGGTGCACGGGCGTCTTCATGGGAATCCGCTCGGATTCTTTGGAAGAATCCGGGCATCTTTGTTGCTGGGACGCAGGGGTTGTCACTTCAGGACGGGCGTGTTGTGTGTAAGCCGCTCGTCTTCTGTGACAGAATCCTTTTTCTTAACTTTCTTTTTATTCTCGTAGGATTGGTCTTTATTTCTCGCTTCCTCTTCATACTAGTCCACCAGACATCGTCAAATAGCTTCTGAATACGCACGAAAGACGGGAATTTCCGCCTTATTATCTTTTTTCCTACAAAACATACGAAATGCACTAGGAAAGCAAAATAGAAAGCATTTGACGGATAAAATGGTCGTAAAATGTTATAATAGTATACAAAATAGGCTCAATTAGGGGACTAAATATGCTCAAATAATGATCACATCAAATATCCTCAAACCGAACTTTTACTCGTCCCGAGTAAAGAGGTGACAAAAACTTGACCTTTATTTAAACTAACCTAATAATATAGCCTATATTAGACAATTAGCGGGTCTCACTCCGCCCCTTCAACTCACAACAAGACAACCATGAGGTAGGATGCCTCTTGCAAGGCAAGGTGGGTCTTGCCAAAATGGCGACACATCCAAACATTAAAGCACACAAAATTAAGTAATGGACGCATCTACAAAAGAATAGCCACTTTCCTCATCTAAGTGGCGGAAATAATCTAAAGGGGAAGCAATTCAAGGATACACACTCCTTCATAGATGCAATTTCTTCAAACTACAAAGCCTAGAAGGATACCAATAAATCACCTCCAAGTTGTGTCAAGCTAGGGTACCTTTATCCTCAATGGTTAAATGTTTTTGTCAAGAATAGACTCCCTATGGTGTTAGAAACACTAGAGGATCGCAGAATTCCCCCTCTTGCCTAGACAAGAAGAAGGGTCGTCCCCTCTCTACCATGCACAAAAATGGATACGATGGATAAAGGGATCGATAGATATTTGAGTTTCACTTTGGGAGTTTGCTTTTGTTTTTGTTTTTCCCCCCAATTTCTTGTGGCATTTGACATTTGAGTACACTTTCTTTTGCCATTTCTTTTCATTTTTGACTTTTCAACACTTGACAACTTTTCACTTTTCTTTGCATTTCTTTTGAACATTTTCAAAGTCACCCCATATGTAGTGAGGGTGGCTTATATTTGAAGCTTTAGGAGTTCTATTTTTGCTCCTCTTTTCATTTGATGCATTTTTTGCAAACTTTCTTTCTTTTCTTTTCTTGAACTCAAATTTTGAACAATTTTTTTGTGCCCATTCCCTTTGATGACAAAAATATATGGTAGAACATGGATGGATGATGGTTGCATGGTTTCAAGGGTCACCTTGGAATAAACGGTAGCCAATGAGTTATCACACCACAAGGTACTCTTGACTAGGCCTTAATCCATGGGTCAAAGGATACTAGCATGACACATCCTAGGGTGTTTTACAAGTATTATAACAAGCAAAGTCTTAAGAAGAAAAAGCATCTACTAGGGCCTATGTACACTTGTGAAGCTTCCCAAATAGATGGTTTCTCAAAATTTTTCTAACATGCAACTACATGCCATGATGCAACTAGCATATAAACATCCTAATGCATATGCTACTACCAACTAGTATGACATATAAACTAAATTCAACTCCTAAAAACACATAGACACAAACCGCAACAACAAAATATACCACATCCTCCTTGACATGTAAGCCCATCCTCCTCATATAAAGAAAAAGAAATGGAAGGGAAATAGAGATTAGAACGATCATACCAAGCGGTCTTCATTTTCCCTTGCTAATGCCTCAAATGTAGTGTTGTATCTATGTGAGAAGAGAACAAAAGCACAAATATATACAATTCTACACTACTAAATTAAAGAACATGTTTTTGGTTTTTGAAAATTTCAAATTTTTATGGATTTTGTTTTTATGAAATTAAAAGACATATTTTTGTGATTTTTGAAAATTTTTCAATTTTTATGCATTTTGGAATATAAATTCTCATCCCCCACTTTATTTTGGACATTGTCCTCAATGTACATGTAGGAGTAGGAATAAAAAGGAAATACATGTTTTTGGATTTTTGATTTTTTTGAAATAAAGTACAAATGCAATGATATGATATGAATGAATGCATGCTCTAACTAAATGCAATTCTATATGACATATATAACAAATGAATGCAATCTAAGCTATACTATATGATGCATGATTAGGTCACCTATGATCAAACCTCCGAAAACCGATTTAAACACTATCTCTAGTGTAGAAAAGAATAGGATTGGTCATTAGTGACTATGCATGAATTCTAGTCTATATCCAATCGTCTACATGAATCATGTGAGATATAATACAATGCAACTATACTTATATGAACTAACTAATGTAAATGCAATATGAAATATAATACAAATGCAAGCTTAATGTATATGTAAATAACTAAATGCAAGTGTAAATGTAATGCAAAGTTGAAGGAAAAGGTATCTTACAAATGGTGGTTTGGGGGAGAACTCCACCAAACTCATTCCTTGTTGCCATGGTTATTGATGTTGTCCATATTGCTTAGAGCTCTCAATAACCGGTCAAAAGCTTGTGAATGGTCTTCAAGTAGGCAAGTGTAAGTTTTGAACCATTTCAAAATTAAGTAGGGCCAATCCATGAGGGACCTCCCTTTGAACTCCTTCCCCTTCTCTTTTGCTTTGTGATGATGGCCTTCCCGGCTCTTAAAACTATCAAACTTGAGATTCTTGCCATGGGGGCTTTTCCGGTTGCTCCTATTTCTTTCAAAGTTGATGATGCGAATGCTTGGACTAGTTAATTCTCCAAGGATAGAAGGTGAACTTTCATGGCATTGATGATGGGATGTCTTAGGAGTTGGGATAGTGGATGCCAAATTTCCACATATAGACTCCTTCTTAACCTTTTCTTTGAGCTTCCCCACTAAGTAATTCTTGTATGACAATTTGACCTTCGTGAGAAGGTCCATAATGTCATCTCCAACTATCATGGGCTCCATAGTGGGTGCAAAAAGGTTATCATGAAGGCATTCTTCCTCTTCATCGAAGCAATCTTCAAACTTCTCAACGATGGGTTCCTCAAGAAAGCTAATTCCATAACTCCATTCATCATTTGAGTCCATATTTCCCTCATCATCTTCTTCCATAGATGCATCATCATCGCTTTCTCCATAAAAATCATAAATAGGGGCGTCACTTCACCTCAATAATTCTTTCTCCAACACCTTAAAATCAACATCAAAAGTCACACCCTCATACTCACAAAGGTTAAGAGTATTTGGCTTACTCAACCTCATATCTTCCTCATCAAATACCACACTTTCATACTCACAAGAGCTCAAGGAGATTGACTCTTCCCATTCTTCATTTTCCATGTCAAAATTTATTACTTCAAATTCACATTCATGATCAATGTCCAAGGAATGGTGGGGAGTGATTGCTTGGGATTCTTTCATTTGGGCAATTTGAATCTCCAATTTCTCACCTTGGGTAACAATGCCTTGAAGAACATTGTCGCTCTTTTGCCTTTCCTCTAGCATTTGTGTGAAGAAGTTTTGTTGATCTAACATCATTTGGAGAATCACATTTTGAATGGATTCATCTTCTTGTTGTGGGTGGGTGTGAAAATGGTTGTATTGTGGCAGTTGGAATTCATTTTGAAGTGGGTATTGGGTGGGTGGTTGTTGTGGATATTGGATGTGGGGATTTTGGTGGGAAAAATTGGGGTACTGGTTAGGATTTTCATTGTACAAATAGTAAGGTAGGTTTTGTGTTGACTTGCTCCTAAAACTCCCCATACCCATAGTCATACTCAAAAGATCCACTACTTACTCCATATGTCAAGTCTTGAGCCATCATAGCTAAGACAAGGAAACAACTATAAGAATGGAAACTACACAAAAACGGTAAGAACAATCCTTGAGGAACAAGTTCCTCAAGGTGAAAGCAAGATCAAAATATACAAACAAGTAAGAACTTAATCACATAGCACCGTCCTCGGCAACGGCGCCATTTTGATGGGAGCGATGTCGTCGGGTCACATCCAATCAAACACATTTATAATACTCAACAAACAACTAGTTAGCGGTAAGTCGAGGTCGATCCATGGGATGGTGTGCTTTGGGTTCTAATTCTATCTATCTCAATTTATGCTAGTGTCACAATTTGTTAGGGTTTTTAGTTGTGTCTAGACTAATGCAAACAATAAAGTAAAACAAACAATGAAAGGGAGGATGTGAACAAATGATTAAAGGCACTAGGATGTCATGGGGTCATAGGGGATTCATGGTTTTGATCATACAAACATGTTTACAAAGTTGCAAGCAATTAGTGTTGTAAAGGAACCGAGTTGGTTTATGTCTTACGGTTCATAGGAAGAGTTGGGTCCCGGAGCCGAATCGATTAGATTGTACAACACCTACAAGTCGACTTACTTTCCTCCTATTCAACTTCTACGCATGGTCTAACAAGACTCGAGTTGGTTTATATCTTACAAGTCAAGTTGAGTAGATAAGTGATGGTAAAAATGCAAAGATTCATAGGCTTAGTATTTCATCAAACATAACATGTGCATAAAGTTGACATCACAACAAGCAAGCAATTTAATCATGTGAACGTATTAGATTAAGCATGAATCAATCCCATGTTGGTTTCCCCTAATTACCCACTAATCCTAGCTAAGAGACTACTCACTCATTATCAAAGGAAACATGTCATTAATGGTGTCAATCATCACAACAAGTATAAACATGATAATAGAGTGAAGAAATGAACATTAAAGATTAAAGAGTAAAGAAATTATACCAAACTTGAGATGATCCAAATAATAAAGCAAAGAATAATAGAAGAGAACTTGATTGATTGATGAAGAGTTGTCAATTCTCCAATAATAACCCAAAAATCTTCAATTACCCAATAATAAACTTGAATAATAAACTTGAACAATAATTAAGGAAAGATTAATGTGAGATTTGTTAAAGATTAAAGAGTAGTATATTCTAATCTACCCCTAATCTAATCTAAGAAGGATTCTTAATATGGAGGCTTAACCTAATCTAAAACTCCATAAAAGCTCCCTTTTGATTATTTACAAGTGGGGTATTTATAGTAGAGCTTCATTAGGTTAACTAAGGCTAAATTAGTAATTACATCTTTGAGTTTAGAGCAGGGAAACGCTAGTCTTTTTGGAAGGATGAGCATCTCGGCGGAAAATGTCGCGGTCCGTCCGTCTAGGAAGGTAGACGCTCGGATTCATTCGATGGTGCACGGGCGTCTTCATGGGAATCCGCTCGGATTCTTTGGGCGTCTTTGTTGCTTGGACGCACGGGTTGTCACTTCAGGACGGGCGTCTTGTGTGTAAGCCGCTCGTCTTCTGTGACAGAATCCTTTTTCTTCACTTTCTTTTTATTCTCGTAGGATTGGTCTTTAGTTCTCGCTTCCTCTTCATACTAGTCCACCAAACATCGTCAAATAGCTTCCGAATACGCACGAAAGACGGGAATTTACGTCTTATTATCTTCTTTCCTACAAAACATACGAAATGCACTAGGAAAGCAAAATAGAAAGCATTTGACGGATAAAATGGTCGTAGAATGTTATAATAGTATGCAAAATAGGCTCAATTAGGGGACTAAATATGCTCAAATAATGATCACATCAATTTGTTCGGGCAATTTTTTCATTCACCAGTCTTTTCTGATTACTTTTTTTTTGCTGTGGATTGAAGGTTTAAAAAATTTGGTGGTCCAGTTCATAAACGACCAGTTGAAGACTTGGCTTTGCAGTAGCGCATTCTGTTCAAAGTGGAGGCTCATACTTCAATTATTACATGGTTAGTAGTACTAGACAACATCTTTTGGTTATGTTCTGACTTCTGATAGTAACTAAAATGTGAAAGACTAAACTGGTATTCACTGGATTCATTGTTTGGTTGTCATGTAGTAACATGGTGAGCCTTTCCAATTATCTATACTTCCCTTTTCATTTGTTTTAGGTTAGATGTCCACACACACACAAACACACACACATATATATATATATATATATATATATATATATATATATATATATATATATATATATATATATATATATATATATATATATATATATATATGAATGATGGAGCAAAACATATATATGGACTTCTTATAACTTTACTTTTGAAAATCACGTATAGCTGCTTTGTTTTAGGATTCTTACTCAAGCGGCCAAGAAGTATTAAGGGTAGTGGTCTAAAGTTTTAATAGGCTTTAGGGAAGGATTTAGAATTTGAAGTTTTAATAGGTTTGGGAGAAAGGATCAAGAATTTGGAGAATTGTAGTCGGTTGGACCCATTGCTAAACTAATTTTATCTTTGGAAAAGTTATTGCTAATGGTGCTATTCTGGGATCACATGTATATGAACTCTTTAGATGTTTATTGCTCTTCAAGATTTGGTTACAACCTAAGGGTGTTTTCATGCTCATTAGCATGTATTTACTTGTAGAAAGTGTATGTACTGTAACTATACGGCTATAAATCCTTAGATTTTTAGTCCCTGATCATTGATCATTGTTTGGCTAATAATCTCATATGTGCTCCCAACGGTAACTGTCTCAAATCGTCTGGGTTGTGTAACATTATAGCTTTGATGTTTGATTCACTTTACTTTCTTATACTTTTCATTTACTATCTTATACCCATCTCGGCTTCTACTGCCTCTATAATGTATGCGTGTTCTCCGTCATTTATCGTCTTATTTGTGTGTACAAACTACGTAACTGATTTTCTTATGGCTGTGCGTTTAATTTGTGTTATTGTTGTAAATACAGGTTATTATAGACACTATCAATTAGCGGGTAATGATTGGATCACGAGGTCATAGAATTGGTCTAGGTGAGTAAATATGAATAGATATATGTCTCTATCAAGTAATGAAACTATATACACACAAAAATGAAGTCGATATCTTTAATTTGTTAATGTTAATAATATCTTTTCCGTTGTTACAGATGAGTCCTCTAGATGGCGGATGTCACCTGATGAAGACTTACACTTAATGGGAAGAAATATTGCTGATAGAAATCTTGTATTTGAAGCTGTGGGCATGGGCCACGTCTCGGTCCGTGGATTTGGGCCACCTACCGGTCCGTAGTCACGGGCTACCTGCACGCCAAGCCAATCTGTGGACATGCAGCGGTCTTTTGAAAGCCACGCTCGGCGGCGTAAAAATGCTTTCGATCGAATCATTTTAGATCGGTCGGTTTCGTCTCGGTAAGGGTCTCGAAATGATTAGAGATGTTCGGAGTTACCACCAAGCATTTGTGGGATGCCTGGAACCCGTTTGAATTCCACTTTATACCTCGGTCAAATCGAAGCACAAAGCAGCGTTTGACATAGGTACTAAAGATAAAGAAATCGTCCCTCTTTAGCATCCTATCTCTAGAATGACTCTCATACGCCCTGGATAAGGTCGTCCACTATCCAAAGTTTCTGAGTAAGAGGTGAAGGTACGTACTGGGAAGCCCTTTAATCAGACACCCAATCCCGCCCGCGTTTAGCGCCTCTCGATCGATCTTGGTTGGTTGAATGCAAAAGTTGATAAAACGGTTTAAATGCATGAATGCGCATCCAATGATTTAAACCTAACATGTGAGAGCTTTATAAGTCGGTTGACTTAATCCAAGTATCAAGTATAAGATGTCGAGTTGGATTAATGGTTGATTTGCATGCAAGACGGAAATTAAACATCCATTTACCGTATTAGGTTTAGGGTGCATAACATGATCCATTTGTCTTAGTAAGGCATTTTGCAAATATGGTTTTGGATAATCAAATAGTCATCTGATCCGTCCTATATCCGGGTTAACCGGAGTCGGGATCGTCCTAGACTAATGCTGGAAGGGAACAGGCTCTGTACCAGTCGGCTATATGAGACGCGAGCCAGCCGGCGGTGTAAGGGGCCTCCCTCTGGTTTTAAAAATGAGAAAAGGAGAGCCTGCTTAGGCGTGGGTTACCCCACGGTTTATGTGCCGTGTTCTGACCTTTTAGAAAACGTTATAAAACGTGTTGGAAATGGGTATTTGAACCCGGTTTGATTTGAATGGGTCGTTTAGACCGCACTTGTTGATTTGAAGAACTCGACTCGAATAATCATGCTTATTTTGATAACATTCGGTATCGGGTCCGATTTGACAAACTTGACTTGAATAGTTTTGAAAATGATTATGGACTAATTGTTTTAAGTCCATTTGAATGTAATTAGTCCATACTCATCATCGTACCCGGGTTAAAATCCGGCATGGTATGTAGAACCAAGGATGACTTTGTGTTGGTGACTAATATGTTTGTTTAAAAATGTAAAGAAATGAAATAAAAGGCTTTAAAATACCTTTTAAAAGTCATAAACCAAATATTATCACCGAAACACGGATTTAACCGTCATGGTATGAGGAACCAAGGGTGAAAAATGCTTTATGGTCAAAACAAGTGAAATAAAATAACAATGGTTCAAAAATACTTGAAATGGTGAAAACCGATTACAAATATGGAAAATGGATTAAGGGAAATGACGAGAACAAACATGGTTGATCTCTCGTCTGAATACCTCATTTTGGCGCAAGCTAGTTGGCGACCTAAGGAGCTTGTGCCTCAGACTAAAAATCAGTTTTGGCTCATTTATTCCATGTTTTGGTTCATGTTATGCATGTTTTAGCATGTTAGAGTCATGAAACAAATGAAAACATAATAAAAGAGGATTTTTACACCCTCATACTTACATGTTTGGTTATGACGAGTGACCGACGTAAGTGTAACAACTCATTTGATCGTAAAAAACTCGGTTTAAAACCGTTTTGGTAAGTAAAAGAGTGTTTTAAAAGTTTAGTGATGTTGTAGTGGTCGAAGTGGTCGGTCAAGTGATTTAATGCACGATGACGGTACCAAACAATGTGTAAGGCTCGTGTTTACGATTGGTAGGTCGTAAATACGCGTCGGGTTGTTGTTGGAGCTTGTGTCCTCCACAAATTAGTGTGATATCATTCGTAAATCTCTTACAGGTTCACAAGGGTATACTTCGTATTTTAATCAGTTGATTAACGATTACCTAATAACGTTTGGCTTGCTAGAAAGTTTGACGTTATTATCATACAGATGGCGGTGATCAACTGGTCCCTAAAGGTCACACCTATAGGATGTGTTTGAGAGATGTGGTTATAGAAATATAATCACATTGATGCCTTATATGAGTAAACAATTAGTCAATGTGTTGATGAGACAATTATTTAATGAAGATTAAATAATATTATTCGAGACGAATTAACTGTCAATTCGTAAATTGAATATAATAAGTTATATTTAGTTAAATGTATGTAATGTTAGCTTGGACAAATTAATCTGTTAATTCGTAATTAAATGTAATTGGTTATATTTAATATCAACAAGATGAATGTGTCATAGTGGTAATAGTGAGGGTAGTCAAACCAAGAGGTCATGGGTTCGATCCTCACTAGATGACAATTTACACATTTTATACATTTTTGGAATAATCGAAAATAAGGAAATTATAATCCTTATTAATTTCGGTATATGGGCCGAAAATTTGGAAGGAAAATATCGACCCTATTAGACCTTATACTCGGTTTTATTAAGGGATGGGGAGATCATTATTTTCTAACCTATTTTCTTAACCTAATTTTGCTCATCATTTCTCTCATCAGAAAATCACACAAAACTCTAATATTTTACAGAAAATTGGGGATCTCATTCTAGCAATTTTGAGGGGTATTTCTCGGAGCATCTTGGGTGCAACTGATAGGAGAATATCATTGCGATATTGTTCATAGGCCGAATTAGCTAGGATCGAAGGTTATTTCTAATTCTCTTTACCCTTTTGTTTATGTAATTTAATTTTATGACTATCATTCATCATGATATATTCGTTATAGTCTTTATATTTAAAGGGATGCATATAGATAAATCCCACAGTTGTGACTTAAGAAGTCGAGTCGAGAATTTTAAGGGAGAAAAGAGGTGGCGGACACTCGCGTAAGTCTCAAATGGGTGGAATTTGAGGGGTATTTATAGGAGAATGAGTGGTTGTGTGAGTTTTGAGCAACGTGGCCACTTGGGCTACTCAAAGAGGCGTGAGCCACGTCGCGGGTCTTCGATCTGTGTTGTCACTTTCACAACAAACGCAATCATGATTTGTTCTATCTTAGGTTTTGTAGTCACATGTTTGATACTTGACCAACATGAATCCGGGAAAACTTAAGGTAGAAGGTTTGAAATGTCTGGTTTTTTGTGGTTGACTCGGTTTGACTCGTTGTTGGAGTCGGGATTTGAATTTTTGAGTCGGTTTGTGGTCCGGTGTCGGTTTTGACTCTAGTTAGTGTCATTGTGACCCCGTCATCGTGCATTAAACACTCCAGGTATTTTTGAAATGTTTTGAAATATTTTATTTTCAAAATCGTTTTAAGTTTTCTGACGTAAAGTTGTACACAAATTGTCGATCAAACGCCACGATTCCAAAACATGTTGTAGTCCGATAATCATCGGGTGTTTGTTGGAGTCTCAGCAGATACTGGGTATCTATAGAGCCCCCACTTTGACTGAGACTTGGACAGGGCAAAAGTCAAAGTAGATCCCCCAGGTCAATCGAAGATTACAACCTGGAGACCCAAGCAACGTCGAGGCGGCTCCAAAGGATTCGGGCCAAGGACCTGCCGTCGGGAAGGGCGACGCCAAGGCGACTCGAGGGTACGAGTCAAGGACCTGTCGTCGGGAACATTTTAGAGTCTGTCGACTGTCCGTGCGGGTTGTTTAAAGTCCATTAGACTACGTACAAAGGCTCGCCAGCCATATGAAGGAGTCATACCTGAGGCATCTTCGGATATGTCCTTGCATGTTTGCAGACAAAGGCTCGCCAGCTGTGGTAAGGAAATGTACCCGAGGCATCTTCGGGATCTGTCCTTGAATGTTTGCCGACAAAGGCTCGCCAGCTGATGGTAAGGAAATGTACCCGTGGCATCTTCGGGATGTGTCCTTGAAAGGTTTGCGGACAAAGGCTCGCCAGCCAATAGTAAGGAAATGTACCCGAGGCATCTTCGGGATCTGTCCTTGAAAGGTTGCGGACAAAGGCTCGCCAGCCATGGTAAGGAAATGTACCCGAGGCATCTTCGGGATCTATCCTTGGATGGTTGCGGACAAAGGCTCGCCAGCTGATACTGTCGTTTCGTACCAAAAATAAATTCCTAGATTACTATTAACAGAAGTCAGCGGTAAGTAGGGTCGATCTCCACAGGGAGACGGTTTACTATCTACTTGTTCATTTTATCTGTCTAATGTCACTAATGGGGGTTTGAAATGTTTTGATTAAACTAAAGAGGCTAAAGCGAGAGGGAAATGAATAAGGGAAATTAACAGTAAGAGAAGGGAGTATGCTAGGAGTCGGTCTACCGTGGCAGCTACACTAACGAGTCAACTGAGTCAATTAAACTATTGATAAGAAGAGCTATGGTCGTCACCTTTCGGTCCTTAAACCGCTCTAGGGTCTCCTAACTTAGCTTTCGCCCTAATTAGGTATCACCTATTGTAATTAAGCAAGCCTTCCCTTCCAATCTTTCGATCCAGGTCGGGGTTAACTAGATAAATGGTCTCCTGTATGCATTCCTTCAACCTAATAACAATTATATTGCCTAATACAATTCTTATCGCAAGACTAATCTAATCAAGTTGGCCCGATCATATCGCTACCACGGCTTCCCTAATCCTAACATACTAAGGGAATTAGCTAGACATGATTAAAGGGAGAACAAGAAATAAAGGAGAAATAAACATTAAACAAAAGTAAAGAGAAGGAATGAATTATCGAAATATTGATCCAGGAAAATAATGAAGAAAGTAAAAAAATGTGATGGCGAGTGTCAAGAATAGTTAGAGAGGAGAAGCCCCTGAGTCCAAAGAGAGAGTTTACAATGACATACTGACTTCCTATTTATAAGAAAAATAGGATTTATTAACCTAATTGACGGAATTAAACCTAAAAAGCCCAGCTCGTAGACAAATCCACTCGATCGAGTAGAATAAAACCACTCGATCGAGCAAACTCAAATTAAAAAGCGCTCGATCGACCAAGAATAGTGCTCGATCGAGTAAATGCTATTATTGAACTGGTCGATCGACCATAAAACTGCTCGAGCGACTAGTTATTAAACGTAAAACCACTCGATCGAGTGGAAAACTACTCGATCAAGTGGGTCTTGACTTCAGCAGCTCATTATTCACGTTAGATTGATTTTGACCTGTCCTTTTAGCTCTCGAAACAGCTTCACGCATCCCAAGACAGCTATAATTCCCGCTCCAAATTATCTCTAGCTTCCTCCAAATGCATGCTAAACGGACGGTAAAAGGCTTGATTTCACTACTTTCTGGTTCATTCCTGCAAATAAGACAAAACAAACCAAAGTAGCATATTCGGGGCATTTCGTAACATAAACTACGATAAAAGCGTAGAAATACGTGCATAAGTTAGGCTAAAAAGACTATATAAAATGCACGTATCAAATCTCCCCAAACCATACCTTTACTCGTCCTCGAGTAAACTAAATGCAAACTAATGGAACGGAAAAGGTAACTCAGAGCTAGCTACAAATGCCCACTTAAGCCAATTTAATGCAAGCAAACTAACACTTATAGCAAAGCAGTCAAATGCAAACGAGTTATAGGATGTTCATAAAATAGCTGAACCGTCGACCTTGCAAGACCTTTAATAATGGACTCTCACGGGTCACTCTTCTCTCATGAAGCAAAGGGTGAACATATATATATATAAGAGAGAAAGAAAAAAATAGTCGCTCACCTAAACTACGACCCACATAAACATGCATGCAACTAATATGATAGACAATTCTAGCTACCAAACATACATTCCAACCAAACAAGGTCCTGTCACAGCCGAGGGCTTAAAAAAATATGGTAAAGTGAGGCAATGGGTAAGAAAAGGCAAAATATTTATGGGAATGTGGAGGTATAGGTGATCAAGCTAGTACCTAAACAAAACCATATGACAACATCCATTTCCAACTCAATTATGAAATTAAGCACATACCCTTCATTTGGCATAAAATCTCACCAAACCGAACCATAATTACTCCTCAAATGATATAAGATAGAACATAGGAGTGAAACCGTCTCATAATCAAACATCTTTCTATTTTTTTGATTTTTTTTTCTTTCTATTTTTTCTCGGTTTCTCTTCTTCACATTCTTTTTCTGAATTCTTTTTTCATTTTTCGAATTCCTTTTTTTCAACTTCTTATTTTTTTCTTTTGTTTTTCACGTCTTTTTCATCGTCAACTTCCTTTTCTTCATAGATTACCAACTCCGAATCATCAAATACAAGCCAAACTTGGCACAATGAAAAAAATACCGCAAAAATATACACTAAACTAGCTTGACAAGGCAGGCTAAATTTGGGATGTAGTTAAGGGTCAACAGGCAAATTTGGCTAATGAGGAGTTTATGGGTAAAAATGAAAGGAAAGGGAAATTGTAAGCACCTCCCTGCATGTGACACCAACCACTAACCCGTATGTATGCAGGCAAAAGCAATTGAATTTCATATACGTGCAAATTGATGAACATGATATGCAAGGAGTAACTACTCACAATCCTACATGAAACTGGTCACAAATGACACCAGTTTATAAGGCTCTAATCCTTAGAAATTATAAGTAGTTTGCCAAAATTTCAGGTCGAGTCTATATGTTCAGCTGAATTTAACATTAACTCGTGGATATACAATAAAACATAGCTAAAAGATAACAATTTAATGCAAGGCTTAAGCAAAAAGACAAGTTATAGAGCAATTTCATCACTGGAATCTACCGTTCCGACTCAACCTATATGCTAAAATAAACGTGAAATTTTTTGAATTTTAACAATTTTTTATGAGATTTTAAATTTTATATGAAAAATAAACAGCAATGCATACAAAAATTAAACGTGATAACAGAAATGCAAATAAAAACAACATGCAGACGCAAATATGGATGCATAACCTCCCCAAACCAAACCGTACAATGCCCTCATTGTACCAAAACATGGAAAGGAAATGCAAACTAAAAGAGAAAGAGAGTAAATACGGAAAGCTTATAAAAATGCGCGAAGAAAAGGACCTCCCCAAACCGACCATGAACATGGGAGGTCGCTAAACAGCCCAAATATCGTCTTAGGAAGCTAATCTAAGTCAATAACACTCGATAGCAGTCGAACAGTGGTCGGTCATGTGAACTGGGCGTCTAAAACTGCTCGATCGAGAAGAATAGCAGTCGATCGAGTAGTTCTCTCTTTGCAGGTGCTCGATCGAGTAAAATAATCACCCGATCGAGTGGATTTAGCAGCAAAAGTGCTCGATCGAGTACAAAAAGTACTCGATCGAGTGATCCTCAGCGTGTTCCTGCAAAACGCAAATAAAAACAGCCCGCAAACTAACTAAACAAGCATACAAAGATAGTCTATGGTATGAAAACCATTTATTACAACTGAAATGAAATAAAAATGCGAAATAAAAATTCCGGGTTGCCTCCCGGGTAGCGCTAGCTTCAGTCAGGTCCCAGCTCGACCTTCTTTTCTTCGAGGCTCTCTAATTAATCACAATCAAAACAGCTCAAAGCGCGCAGCATGAGATCATACATCTGCGCATGTGCTACACAGAAATGTAAGTAGCACCACAATGGAATAAAGAAATAGGAAATAAAAATATGTAAACATTTAAGTCTAAGAAATTTCCTATGCGAGCTCCTAAATTTATCCACAAAATAAAGGAGCGCGGGAGTAATTGTCAATATGTTAGGGTCCCGTTTCAGTTTGACAAGATTAAAACGATAAGGATGGTGAAAAATCGTTAAAATACGCATCCACATACGAGGAGGTATAGCTGTAAATGAAAAAGCACGAATTAAATGAGGCAAAATACTATTAAAACAAACAATAGTAAATTTGTCGTTTACTACCTCATGTTCTTCGCTCTCAATGACGGAATCATAGATAAAAGAATTTATTACCTCTTCCGTGCTAGGAGTAATTACTGACTCAGCTGCTGCTTCATCAACCTCCTCAATGGATTTCATCCCGTAAATCTCAGCCTCAAGCGCATCCAGCTCGGCTTTGAATAGGGGAGACTCACCGTATCCATTATTATCGTCAAAATTATCGTCTAAAACAAACCCAAATGACGCATCAATGCTCCCAATGGCCAGACTACTCGATCAAGTAGAATTAATACTCGATCGACCACTTTCCTCCTGCGTCTCACTCGATCGAGTAGAAATTTCACTCGATCGGGCACTTTCTTCTGGGAATCCACTCGATCGACTAATATTAGTCACTCGATCGAGTGATTCCTCCTGTACAGGGCTGAAATCCTCGTGTAAGGCAGTGAAATGTGATAGAAACTCGTCGTCCGAGTCATAAAAGTTATCCTCAGCATTGGCCAACACGGTTTCCTCTGGGGAAAAACCGCTCTCAGCAAGGTATACCTCTTCTGGTTGCCAATTATTCGACTCAACTGCTAACTGAGCAATGTCAGTTTCGAGCTTATCAAGTCGCGAATAAGTGCGTTTATCATAATCTTGCCTCACTCGATCATAATCTTGCATTTGAGATGCAAGTGTCTCCAATAAAGATTTCAGCTCCGCAACTTCTTCTTCTTGTATATCAGGAGGATCTTGTTGCGGTGGCCATTGATAGGGTGGATGTGGCGGCGCAATTACAGCTGCATTGTGCTCAGAAGAACCACATCTCTCATGACAAGAAATCACCATTGTTCCATATAATAGGACATTGGTGATGGGTCAAAGGTACTCAAGCCTTTCCTTTGACGATCTTTCACCTAGAACTATCTAGGTAGTACCTGTAAGGCCGATCAAAACAGCTCTAAAGGAAAGATTAGAACGACCACAAGGGAAAAATCCCCTGGGCTAAGAACAGACAAAAATTAAACAAGTAAATATTTATTTGCCTCCCCGGCAACGGCGCCAAAATTTGATATTGTCGTTTCGTACCAAAAATAAATTCCTAGATTACTACTAACAGAAGTCAGCGGTAAGTAGGGTCGATCTCCACAGGGAGGCGGTTTACTATCTACTTGTTCATTTTATCTGTCTATTGTCACTAATGGGGGTTTGAAATGTTTTGATTAAACTAAAGAGGCTAAAGCGAGAGGGAAATGAATAAGGGAAATTAACAGTAAGAGAAGGGAGTATGCTAGGAGTCGGTCTACCGTGGCAGCTACACTAACGGGTCAACTGAGTCAATTAAACTATTGATAAGAAGAGTTATGGTCGTCACCTTTCGGTCCTTAAACCGCCCTAGGGTCTCCTAACTTAGCTTTCGCCCTAATTAGGTATCACCTATTGTAATTAAGCAAGCCTTCTCTTCCAATCTTTCGATCCAGGTCGGGGTTAACTAGATAAATGGTCTCCTGTATGCATTCATTCAACCTAATAACAATTATATTGCCTAATACAATTCTTATCACAAGACTAATCTAATCAAGTTGGTCCTATCATATCGCTACCACGGCTTCCCTAATCCTAACATACTAAGGGAATTAGCTATACATGATTAAAGGGAGAATAAGAAATAAAGGAGAAATAAACATTAAATAAAAGTAAAGAAAAGGAATGAATTACTGAAATATTGATCCGGAAAATAATGAAGAAACAAAATGTGAGAGAGTGTCAAGAATAGTTAGAGAGGAGAAGCCCCTGAGTCCAGAGAGAGAGTTTACAATGACATACTGACTTCTTATTTATAAGAAAAATAGGATTTATTAACCTAATTGACGGAATTAAACCTAAAAAGCCCAGCTCGTAGACAAATCCACTCGATCGAGTGGAATAAAACCACTCGATCGAGAAAACTCAGCCAAAAACTGCTCGATCGACCAAGAATAGTGCTCGATCGAGTAAATGCTATTATTGAACTGATCGATCGACCATAAAAAACGCTTTCGGCGACTAGTTATTAAACCTAAAACCACTCGATCGAGTGGAAAACTACTCGATCAAGTGGGTCTTGACTTCAGCAGCTCATTATTCACGTTAGATTGATTTTGACCTGTCCTTTTAGCTCCCGAAACAGCTTCACGCATCCCAAGACAGCTATATATTCCGCTCCAAATTATCTCTTACTCCAAATGCATGCTAAACGGACGGTAAAAGGCTTGATTTCACTACTTTCTGGTTCATTCCTGCAAATAAGACAAAACAAACCAAAGTAGCATATTCGGGGCATTTCGTAGCATATACTACGATAAAAGCGTAGAAATACGTGCATAAATTAGGCTAAAAAGACTATATAAAATGCACGTATCACCAGCCAATGGTACGGAAATGTACCCGGGGCATCGTCGGGATCTGTCCTTGAAAGGTTGCGGACAAAGGCTCGCCAGCTGTGATAAGGAAATGTACCCGAGGCATCTTCGGGATGTGTCCTTAAAAGGTTGCGGACAAAGGCTCGCCAGCCATCGGTAAGGTCGGTTAATGGACCATGGGAACAGCCGCTTCGAATGGGCTCGTTTTGAAAGTAGCAAACTCGTGATGCCGCTGTGGGAATAGTGAGTATGGATTTTCACTATCACTGTTTTTGGAATGAGCGGGTTCCGCGAGGAAGCCCCCTGCTGGCACTTGAAAGAATAGTGAATTTGGCATCTTCACCATTCGTCGTTCTTCTTTGAACTTGAAGTGGCGGTTTTGATCGCCGTTTGTTTTAATTTTGAAGGAAAATAGCAAATTTTGAGTTTGCTATTGCGTTTGAAGTGACGGTTTATATGCCGCCGTTGACATTTGATGGAAATAGTGAATTTGGAATCTTTACTATTAATTGAAGTGACGGTTTATGTGCCGCCGTTGACATGTGTGGTGAAAATAGTGGAATTCAAATTCCAACTATTATTTTGAAAATGACGGTTTTAATTGCCGTCGTCTAAAATTTGGAGAAATAGCGGTTTTTGAATTTTCGCTATTGATTTTGAAATTTTGAAGGGCAATGGTGAATTTTGATTTCACGTTTATTTTTGAAATTGGCGGTTTTGATCGCCATTTGCTTGAAAATTCTCGAAAATTAGTGAATTTAAATTTTCACTATTCGATTGGAGGGACGGTTTATGTGCCGTTGTTTAAAGCTTTCAAAAATAGTGAATTTGAATTTTCACTATTTGTTTTTGAGAAAAATGACGACCTTTAATATCGTCAAATGAAAATTTGAAGTTTGTCACGGGAAATTGGGCTAAAGCCCAAAATCCGCTGAAAGAGCAAGGGGGAGGCCTGGTTTAGGCGCAAGCCACCTGGCGAACCAAAGGGGCTTCCCTATTTTTCTGTAAAAGACGCGAGTTCAGGCCGCATACCATTCATCATCTCATCTTCTTTCTCTTTGACAAAACAAAGCCAAATCCGCCATTGTTGGACGTTCTAGCTTGTTCGAATTCTTGCCTTCATCAACAATGTCATCTCAAGGTAAGTATTTCCTCTTGAATCCATTCAAATTTGTTGATCTTTAGCTTGATTGAATTAGGGCGAATTTTGCCCTAAAAATCGAATTGGGCGTTTGTGATTGAGCCCATTTCGAGTGAAATTGATGTTTGCATTAGGTTAGAAACCAGTTTAGGAGTATAGGGTGCTTTTAGTTTTCATTTTGGTCCTCGTTCCCGCTCCCTATGCTCGAAAAACGTGAGGCGAGAAACCGCCTCATTTCACAATGCCAAGTTTAATTGCTTGGGTAGTGGGTCCCACTAGGTTGCATTGTAGTTGGGAAAACCCGTATTCGCCATTTATGGACCTTCGTTGGGTATTGTGGGCAAAATTGGATTTTTGCGTTTTGTGACGGTCTTACGTCTGACAAAATAAGCGCCTGTTTAGGCTTGAATTGAGTCAGTTTGCCTTGAATTGGACCTTATTGGTAATTTAGGTCACCTTGAGGCGTGATAAAATCACGTTTGGCTTTTTGCGGTTGTTTTCGAATTTTGACCGGTTTGGGCTCAAATTAGCGTAGGAATTGCCTTTTTGAGACGTAGAAAAATACCCCATTGCGTCGGGAATGTATTTTGGTTTGTAGGCGGACCTTATATAGGTCTTGAAATGCCATTTTTGTGGTTTTGACTCGTCTTTTGCTTGAAAAGAGGGGCGAGTCGTTTTTGTGTTTTTTTTTTGTGAATGGTTTGGTTGGATTTTCGGCGGGATTGCCCTTGTTTTCCATTGCAGGTGGTGGTTTTTTTTTGGTTTATCCATTTCATGCCGTCGTAATGCCGAAATTACGGCTGACGTTTTTTGTTTGTAGGAGAGTGTTCGGGGCAGGCCGAGTTCATGGCTGCGACTCTTGAGGAGTTGTTCGGGACGGGCCCGGTTAGCACTCCGGTTAGCACGCCCGCCGTGGTTGTGGAGGATGTCACTGAGGAGGAGAGACCTCTTGAGCAGACTATTGGGGCCTTAGGGGCCGTCGAGGAGCGTGAGGAGCCCATTGTTGGGGCTGCTAGCACTAGGAGAGCTCAGACTGGGGCTGAGGCGAGTACCTCCGGGAAGAGGGTTTCTACGAGGGAGCGTCGTCCTCGGGGGACCAGACGGTCGTTACGGGATGTCAACAGGGTCGTTGAGTTGGGTCCTACCCACCACGTCACGTCTCGCGGCCATAAGAGACGGAGAGTGGAGACAGCCGAGGACGATGCTGACGTCGCGAGTTGGAGAGCCAGGCGAGTTACGGCCCTGCGGGGGTTGCTGTTACGGGCGGCGCCTGAGTGGGCCGAGGGTTTTGACGGTAGCCAGTTGTTGCTTCGACTGGACCGACACCTTTCCTACCGTGCTCACGAGGGCATGGTGAGTCATATTCCCTGGTTGAATTTTGTCATTTTTGAAGTGTCGGGCCTAAATAGGCATTCGACGTTTCTACATTTTTGATTTCAGGAGATTGGAACCATGAGGACTTTCTCGGGCTTTTCTACCTGCTTGGGTCTCTACGACGTTCTCCGAGCCGGGTCGAGGTCGTTGATAGAGAGGTCGGCTTTTGGGCCGTAGGTGGCCGCTTGGCGGGACATTCACGGGTCTTCGATTAGGGCGAACCTGTGTTTGATCCGCGCTATGTTGGATCGGTATTGGGATACGACGTTGTCGTTCCACATGGAGTTTGGGGAGGTCGGCGTGACTTTAGAGGACTTCGCCATGGTATCCGGCCTTCCCTGTGGCGAGTTGCCCTTTGAGTTTACCGAGACGCCGGAGAGAGTGTCTTCTCATACGGTCACTGCTTTGATCGGTACTGCTTTAGCGGAGCCTTCCGACGTCACTCCGTACTTGATTCTGAGTTCGTACTTGAAGGACCACTTCACTGAGAGGGTGGCAGGTGTTGCTCCAGCGCCGTTGGCGAGCCCAGAGGCAGAGGTTGAGGCCGACGCGAAGGAGGCGCGGCTCTGGTTGTGGTACTTTTTGGGTGCCACGTACTTTGGTGACAAGAGTGAGCGCTTGTCGACCAAGGTGCTTCCTCTCCTCACCGACCTTGACACTTTGGGTCGGTTTGACTGGGTTAAGCCGGCATTGGCGAGTTTCACCCGGTACTTGCATGCGGCGGTGCGTTTGGAGATAGTGGGAGCGGGTAGTGCTCCTGCTTTGGTTTGTCCCGGCCTCATCTTTAAAGTACGAGTTTTTTCGTGGTAGTTTTTTTTTGTTTGATTTTGATTTTGACTTAGGCAATTTTTGAGAAATTGGCTGATTTGTGTTTGCTGTGTTTGATTACAGGCTTGGTTGTATGCTTACTTCACTCCTCTGCGTCCGGGGACTACAGACAGTGTTCCCTCGGCTTACCCTGCTATGAGGGGTTGGACGGTGGCTCGGAAGAAGTCGACTAAGTCGACTTACGAGGACTGCAAGCGTCGCGTGAACAAGCTTCGGGTTGCTGATGTAAGTTTCCGCTTTCTTTCCCTTCTCCTTTATAGAAATAGATAGAGATAGGATGATTAGGTAGCTCATGAAGCCCCCCAGTTAGCTGAATAGCTTTGTTATGAATGCAGTTTATTGGGCGGCCTTGGGAGCACTACACGGGTGTACCGGCTCCCATCAGGGAGCGTTTGCTGCCTCGCAGCTCCCAGCGTTTGTACTTGGAGACGGTGATTGAGCCGGTTTGGTACTTGGGTGAGCGTTTAGTTCGCCAGTGCTTTACCGAGACTTTCGTCGTGCCGGTTGACCCGCCTAGGGTGTTTTTCCAGGAGTCGACTCCTGATGAGGTTGAGGAGCACCTTCACGGTCGGGGAGGTGAGGAGCTGTTGCTGCGGGACGCCGACTACGACACCTTCCGGTTGTCGAGGCTTGCTTGGTACCCGATCGAGGTATGTTTTCCTCTTTTCTTTTGTTTTTATTGACTCTCTTGATAGAAGGATTTGTCGTCTTTGTTGTGGATCCATATGGTAGGGAGTCGACCCGCTGATGAGGACTCAGCCCCCAGCTTTCCCGACGGAGACCACTTTTCAGAGGCCGGGTGGCGAGGAGCTATAATTGTGCTTACTGGAGCCCGCGGCGGCCGAGGTGACCGATGCTGGCATGGAGTGGAGGTTGATTGTTCTGAGGGTGAGTTCCTGACTTGAACACTTTCTCCAATAATACTTTGCCTTACATTTTAGTGAAGGACATTTTTGTTTTGCAGGTGACGACTATTAGTCACCAGGACTTGTGGCGGATGGCTAACCGCTGGAGGGCGCTTGCTGGTGACCTGGCTACGAGGGAGGCTCGGCTTTCTCAGGTACGTTTTGTGTGCTGTTTTTGTGTATTTGGTGTTGTATTTCACGTTTTTAGATCTAGAGGAACTGTTATTGTGTTTTGTAGGGCGCTGCGGATCCGGCGGAGCTTGCTCGGGTCCGTGCTGAGTTGGAGGCAACCAGGTTGATGATTGCGGGCCAGGAGCTGGGGATAATCCGTCGGGACCAGGACTTGAGGCGTCGTGAGGACGAGCTGCGGAGTCGAGACGCAGAGATTGCCTCCCTCAGGGCTCAGTTGGCGGCGGCGCAGGTGCTTCGCGTCGTGATGGAGGAGGAGACGCTGGAGAGTTCTCCGGAGAGGGAGCCTGAGCAGGTGGTGGTGTCTGCGTTGGCGGCGACTCCTAGTGAGACCAGGACTGGTCCGACGGGAGACGTCGAGTAGTTTTTGTAGCTTGTCCGTGTCTTGGACTCTTGTCTGTACATATTTACATTTTGCGTGAGGCGGTTTGTATATATGTGTTTTCGGATTGTGGTTTTTTTTTGTGATTTTTGGCTTTTTTGTATTGTGTTTCGGAGGAGCGTTGTCGGCTGCTGATTCTCCATTTGATGTTTGAACTAGTTCCTGCATCGTTAGTGTAGAAAACAGGCGACATATAGCATATAAGCATAAACGTAAACACGTAGAAGCATTTGATTGAAAAAAAAAAAAATTAACCAAGATGACTTGAAGTTAAAATTTGAAGTGACTTTTGAAAATTCCGTGACAAGTCGTCATGTTCGGAATTCAAAAGGAATGATTTGAAAATTTGAGCAATTAATTCGTGTCGTGAACTAAATTGCGTCGAAATTATTGAAAATTGACTCGAAAAATTCAAACTCAAACCGTCAGGAAAGAATTTTAGAAAAGGATTTTTGCGAGTATATTTCATTTTTGAGGTCAAGACTCGAATTTGTGAGTGCTTGAATTTTTGAGGAAAATTGATGTCGTGTTATCAATCTTCGGTTTTGAATTTTTTTTGGAAAATTGCGAAAAAGCGAAAAATTTTCGAAATTTCGACTGACATGGAAACGATCCATCGCGGATCGGGGCAACTAGCCCTTCCCCCCTTAAAAAAAAAAAGAAAGAAAGATTTGTATATTTAAAGCTGTGTCATGGAAACCGTGTCGGATTTCGAAAAACGCGAAAACAAGGAAATGTGAGTGTGTGGAAACACAAAATATCCCGGATTATCCCGAAGAGGCGCGAGCTTCCTGGCGGGAGGTTTGAGGTGTCAGGAGAAAACACATGTTGAAAGACACAAGTCAACAGCGGGAAACCTGGAGAAGCCTCAAAGAAGCGCGAGCAGCCTGGCGATGGAAGCCGGCTCTTCCCTTTTTCTGAAAAATGCGCTGATCATTTTGTATAAATAGGGACGTTTGCGCTTCATTGTTTCATCATCCGAAACACAAAATCATCTCTACAAAACCTCTTCTTCTTCCGCAAAAATATTTCATGGATGCTTTTGAGAACGCATTGCGACAATGGTGCCGAGATTTGTCGCCTCCCGAAAAGCATCAACTCGTTAGCATGGGAGTTGGTCAATTATTGGTGCTTCGTCAAGTCAAGGTGCAAACTTCGTTTCTTGAAGCATGTTCTCGGTTTTGGGATTCGAAACACCATGTTTTCGTTTTCCCGAAAGGCGAGCTTTGTCCTCTTGCCGAAGAAGTTGGAGCCATTGGTGGGTGGCCGGGTTGTGGTTCCGTGCTTCCTCCGACTCGGTTGTGCTACAAGGAGAAATTTCGTTCCATGTTGGGCTTATCAACAAGCCAAATCAACTTTTTTCTTGCTCCACATGGTGTGGATATGTTGGCTCTTATCAACATCTTTTCAAACCGATTAGATGCTAATGTCTCAGAGGTGGCTAGGAGAAGGGCTTTTGCATTTTGCCTTGTCCATGTGTACCTCTTTGTTGATGTCTTGAAGAAGGAGGGGCCGAGATGCCATGGTAGCATGGCCCTTATCCACGTGATTGAGCAAATAGACCATGGTAGAGATCCATCGTGGTTGGTGCTTGGAGAGATTATCCAAGCTTTGGACAAGGAAGGCTCTTGTGGAGAAGATCCCTCTTTTGGATCCCCAAGGATCCTCCAAGTGTGGTTATTGGAGAGGCTAAGGTATGTAGAGCCTCCGGTTAATCCTTCTTCTTACTCCTTCCGTCACCTCACTATGAGGAAGAAGTTGTACCCTAATAGTTTTGCTTCCACCGAGGCCTATTGGGCCGCAAGATTGGCGGAGGAGGGTGGTCCTCATATCCGTTGGGTGGTGCCATGGTGGCACTTGAAGTCCTTCATGGGGTTGCCCGCTTCGGGTGGTAGTCCTCGTTCTTTGATGGTGGTGGGCTTGAAGGTTGTTTCCTTCATATATCCCGAAAGGCTCATGAGGCAAATAGGGCGTCCACAAAAGGTGCCCGCTCAAGATACTCTTGTCCAAGAGAATGTTTTTCGGAACTCCGAGCTTGTGGAATTCTTTGAAAGGTGGTGGGCCACTCGGCCACTTTGGGAGGTACCAAACCCCGTTGCCACGACATGGGTGACTCCCGCTTATGTCAAGTGGTCACGAGCTCCGTCCTTGGAAGAGAGATCCAAATTCTTTGAGGACGAGGTTGTCGACTTGAAGTATCGAGAGGTTGGCAAGGCCAACCGTGCCTTCTTTGAGGAGTATGTTGATGGAGCTACCCCTGATGTGATGAGACCATCGAAGAGGAGGAATTTCGGCCCCAAGAATATGGTGGGCCGTGCATTGGCCCTTTTTGGGTCGAACATGGGGTCTTGTGCTAGACCGGAGGCCGTCTTACATCCGTTTAGGATCCGTTCCGAGGAAGAAGTCCATGCTAGGCGGGCCAACAAGAAGAACAAGGGAAAGATGTACACCGAGGGAAAAGGCAAGGGTAGAATGGAAGAGTAACGACCTCTATTACCCACTTTATTATTATGTTGTATTCTTGTTGTAGGTTTTTATTATGTTGTACTAGCTAGTTGTTGTGTGTGCTGTGCTAGTTTTATTATGTGAGGTGCGTTAGCTGACACCTTAGCTTTGACAAGTTGTAGACTCGTCGAGCTTTATTTGTTGTTGAAATTGTAATCCCTCCCATTATTAATTAAATAAGAGGATTGCTCGTGTCAAAAATTGTGAACGCTTGTTTCTTCCATCCATTTTGTAAAGGCAATTCAATTTAAATCGTCCTAAATAATTGCACTTGGGAAAGTGGTACTTTGTGGAAAGGGAGAAAGGCTCATTTTTGTATTTTTGTGGGAAAGGGAATGATTTTCCCTTTCTCTTTTTTGATGGGGATGTTTTTTGTATGTGGGTAATGTTTTTTTTATTGTGGGGATAGTTGTATCCTTCTTGTGTGAGAAAAGACTGCCTACGTATTCACCTGAAGGGGTGAAATCAAACCATGATAGTAGTTCGAAATGTTTTGTGAATTTCATTAGGTTTTGTGGTTGTATCCCTCAGGCATAAGAGGGACTGCCTACGTATTCACCTGAAGAGGTGAAATCAAACCATGCTCGTAGTTCAGGGGGTTTTTTGTTTTAGTATAAATGGACTTTGCCTTTGACAGATCAAAGGACATTCGAAACGCGCAAGGTGCCGTAGCTTAGACTCGATAAAACATGCAATTTCAAATCAGAACACGTTGAGGAACTTGACTTGAAAAGGATTGAGGTCGTTGCTAGTTGTAAAACTAGGCTAGGTTGTTGGTTGCTAGGGTTCAAGGGTAGTACTTCTTGAGTTAGTCTAGGTTGGTCGGGTTTGTAAAGTCCTCCCCATATAGGTCACTCAGTCTCAATGCGCCCCCCGAAAGTATTTTCTTGACCAGGTATGGCCCAGCCCAGTTGGGTTTGAATTTTCCCCTCGGATCGACGGGTAATGGTGCTCGAACTGATTTGAGGACCAAGTCTCCCTCCTGGATGTTTCTGGGTTTAACCTTTTTGTTGAATGTCCGTTGTATACGTCGTTGGTATAGCTGGACGGTTTTCAAGGCGTTGAGTCGTCGTTCGTCTAGGAGAGTGAGTTGTTCGTACCTTCGACGGGTCCATTCCGCCTCAGGGACTTGACTCTCCAGTAGGATGCGTAGAGATGGGACCTCTAACTCTACCGGTTGAACCGCCTCCATACCATATGCTAGGTAGAAGGGTGTGGTGCCTGTCGGTGTTCGAATGGAGGTTCGGTATCCCCAGAGTGCGAATGGGAGTTTGCTCGGCCAATCGCGGTAGTTGTCTTGCATTTTATTTTTATTGGTGACAAGAGTTTTGTTCGCCGCCTCCACCGCTCCGTTGGTTTGGGGACGGTAGGGGGATGATCGATGTCGTTTGATCTTGTACTTGTCCAGCAAATCTTGAGTTTCCGCGCGGAAGTGAGAGCCTTGATCGCTGATGATTTCATGGGGTACCCCGTATCGGCAGATGATGTTATTTTGAATGAACTTGGCCACTTGTTTGGCGGTCAAGACTGCATATGACTGTGCTTCTACCCATTTGGTAAAGTAGTCGATGGCGACGAGGACGAAGCAATGCCCCTTGGTGCCTATCGGGTTGACTTTCCCGATGATGTCGATGCCTCAGGTTGAGAAAGGCCAGGGTGATGTCATGGTGTATAAAAGGGATGGTGGTATGTGTTGTATGTTGGCGAAGATTTGGCAATTGTGGCAATGTTTGACGTAGTTATGGCAAGCAGCTTCCATGGTGGTCCAGTAGTAACCTAGCCGCTCATGATTTTCCGTGTATGCATCATTGCACTCATGTGAGGGCCACATTCTCCGTCGTGAACCTCTCCCATGACTTTCTTGGCTTTGTGATGGTCAATGCAAAGGAGGAGACTTCCTTGGGGTGTTATTTTGTAGAGTTGATTTTGGTTTATCACGAATTGTGATGCAAGTAGATGAATGGCTCTTTGTCCTCTTTGATCAGAGTTGGGAGGGAATTTGTTTTTGGTTTTGTAATTGAGGATGGCTTGGTACCAAGGTTCATTATGGCTTTCCTCGTCGTCGATAATAGCACAAATGTGAGCTGGCTCACTTCGTCTTTCGGCACATAGGGGCATCGATGTCATGTCGTCAGGTATGTTGACGAGCGCGGCAAGTTTTGCCAGGGCATCAGCAAATTGATTTTCCTCTCGTGGCAAGTGGAAGTAGTCGACTTGGTCGAAGAACTCGGCCTCTTGATTGATCTTTGCTCGGTATGGAGCTAAGCTGTCAGATCGGATTTTCCATGATCCGGACTCCTGATTGATGATGAGCGAGGAATCGCCATGGACCCTCAATCTCTTGATGCCAAGTGTGATGGCTACTTGTAGGCCGATGAGACATCCTTCATATTCAGCGGTATTGTTGGTGACGGCAAAGTCTAGCTTGACCGAGATCGGAACATGTTCTCCCTCTGGTGATATTAGAAGGATTCCTACCCCGAAGCCTCTCAGATTAGATGCACCATCAAAGTATAGGTCCCATGCATCAGAGTCGGCACAGAGGATGTCTTCGTCAGGAAGTGACCATCTGTCGGTCGTTGGATTCTCGTTGACGGGATTTTCTGCTAGGAAATCAGCGACTGCTCTTCCCTTGATAACCTTGAGGGGTACGAATTTGAGATCAAACTCGGACAGCATGAGTGTCCACTTAGACAGCCTTCCGTTTAGTACGGGTTTGTCGAAGATTATTTAACCGGGTCCATCTTGGAGTAGATGTGGACCGAGTAGCTGAGCATGTAATGCCGCAGCTTCTTTGTTGACCATACTAGGGCAAGGCATGTCTTTTCCTGTTGGGTATACCTCGTCTCGTACTCAATGAACTTTTTGCTGATGTAGTAGATGGCTCGATCTTCGTTGCCAAATGTTTGTGCTAACATTGCTCCCATGGCTGTGTTGGTAACAGTCAGGTATAGAGATAGAGGAATCCCCGGTTGAGGTGGCATGAGGACAGGAGGTTTGGATAGGATTTCCTTAATCCTGTCGAACGCCTTCTATCAGTCGTCGTCCCAATCGGTGTGATCGGAGGCACGAAGCTTCTGGAATATTGGTTCACAAATCATAGTTAGCTTGGCAATGAACCGACTGATGTATTGGACCTGACCGAGAAATCCTCGAATCTCCTTCTCGTTCCTAGGCTGAGGCATTTGTTGAAGGGCTTTTATTTTTTGTTGGATCAATCTTAATGCCTCTATTGCTGACGACGTGTCCCAAGAGTTTTCCGGAGGTGACCCTCAATGCACACTTCTGAGGATTTAGTCTCATGTTATATTTTCGCAGACGAGCGAAGAATTTCCATAGGGCACTGATGTAGCCGTCCCGTTCTTTCGATTTGACGATCATGTCATCGACATATACCTCTACCTCCTTGTGCATCATATCATATAGGAGAGTGGTAGCGGTTCTCTGATAGGTTGCTCCGGCGTTGATGAGGCCGAAAGGCATGACCGTGTAGCAATATGTACCCCACTGTGTAGTGAACGCAGTTTTGTGCATGTCTTCCTCAGCCATTTTAATCTGGTTGTACCCGGCATACCCGTCCATGAATGATAGGAGAGCATGTTCGGCAGTGTTGTCCACCAGAATGTCAACATGTGACAAAGGGAAGTCGTCTTTTGGACTTGCCTTGTTCAGATCCCTGAAGTCGACGCAAACCCGAATTCTTCCGTCTTTCTTTGGCACGGGCACAATATTGGCCACCCAATACGAGTATTCAGGCACTTTGATGAACCCAACTTTGAACTGTTTGTCAACTTCTTCCTTGATTTTTAGGGCCCACTCAGGACGCATCCGGCGTAGCTTCTATTTCACTGGTTTAGCTCCGGGTTTAATGGGTATCCGGTGCTCTGCAATTTCTTTGTCAATCCTAGGCATATCTCTGTAAGACCAGGCGAACACGTCCTTGTATTCGTGGAGGAGGTCGATGAACTGTTGTCTTTCCGAGGGGTCCATGGTTGTCCCTATCCTAAGTTCTTGAGGTGTATTGTCGGTTCCTACGTTAATAGGCTCGGTTTCCTCAATGATGGAGGTTCTGGTTTCCCGTTTGTCAAGTTCTTTGGCTAAGTGAGGTGGGTAGTCACTCAAGTCAAATTCCTCATAGTCATTCAGAATTGCATTGCAGTTAAATTGAGACGAGTCATAAGCAAACTTAGCGTTCATTAAGTTGACACGAGCGAAAAGCTCGGAAAGTACAGACATCTCGTGGTCAGTCAGAGGCGACACAACAGAGGAAGTGGCCCCTGGAACAGGCTCCAGGTTGTCACCTTTCATGGGAGTGGGGGTGACCCTAGTAGACTAAGCCTCTGAATCAGCCACGACTTTGTGATAAAATAGTGGGAAGGGGACCTTGGTCGGGATATTTTTACTAAATCTTTCAGTTACTTGTCGTTAGGAGCACCTAGACCAAAACACAATTTATAACTTCACAAACAACTCTACAATTAGTAAAGAGGCAAATAAAGGTCGGATCCCAAGGGACAGGAATTGAGATCAGATTTCAATTGCAACTAGTGGTGTCTTAGGGGTGTCACAATTGAGGTTTGATGTAGAAGATCACTAACCTAAATAGCAATGAAAGTAAACAAGCAAGATAAATTAAAAGGGATGTAAACAATTGATAAAAAGCACTAGGGTGTCATGGGGTCATAGGGGATTCATGGGAATTGATCATACGAACATGTTCTCAAATTATAAGCAAGCAATTATTGTTGTGATGGATCGAGTTGGTTTATATCTTACAATCCTAGGAAAGTTTGGGTCCCGGAGCCGAATCGATTAGATTGTACAACACCTATAAGTCGACTTAGTCTTCCCTACTCAACAACATCCATAGTCTAATGAGACTCGAGCTGGTTTATGTCTTACAAGTCTCATTGAAAAGATAGGTGATGGGTAAAAAATGCAAGGATTCATAGGCTCACATTTCATCAAACATAACATGTGCATGAGTTGAGATCACAACAAGCAAGAAAATAAACTATGAAATCATATTAATTTAAGCATGAATCATTTTCCATGTTGGTTTCCCCTAATTACCCATTAACCCTAGCTAAGGAACTACTCACTCATTATCATGTTGAACATGCTAGCAAGGTTGTCAATCATACCAACAAAGTGAAACATGATGAATAAATGAAAGTGATTAACAATAATTAAAGAGGGATTAAAAGAATTATACCTACTAATGATTCCAATAATAAAGCAAAGAATAAAAGAAGTACTTGATGCTTGATTGAGAGGTTGTCAATCTCCCAATAATAACCCAAATAATCTTCAATTACCCAAAATAAAGGATGAACAAGAGAGAGATTAAGGAAATAAAACATGTATTAAAACTTTATTAATTGTTGATTACAAGATTAAAGAGAGATTTGATTGATATTAACTACACTAAAGATTGCTAAGAAGAACATGCTCTTATAATTAGACTAATGAGGTATTTATAGTGGGGATTAGGTGGATGAATTAGGGTTAACTAAGGGCTTAAATGACGATTAAGTCCCTACTTAAGGAAACGCCGGTCTTTTTGGAAAGACTCCGGTCTCAAGGGAGACTCCGGTCTCTAGAAAAAGATGTGCATCCTTCCTTGAAGCTTGAAGAAGACGAAATGGGTCTGCCTGAGAATCCGGGCGTCTTTAGCACGGGACGGGCGGATTTGGTGGTTTCTGCCCGGGCGTCTTCTGGGTCTTTTGCCCGGGCGTCTTGGGGAGAAGACGCATGGATTGTGGTGGTGGAGACGGGCGTCTTCTGGGGAAGACGCACGGATTGCTGTGAGTCTCATTTCTTCTTCTTTTCTTCCTTTTTCTTCATATAATCCTTAGGGATTTCCTCGGGGATGCAAGGATCTTTTCTCATCGTTGCCCATCTACTATAGTATGTACAAAGGCCTTCTAATCTTGTCTCTCCTTGATGCTTGGTCATTGAATTCAATCAATTTAGCCTCATTTTGCCATGAAAATGCAAGGTTTGCACTCCTTTCCTACCAAGGGATCAAAACCTCAAAGAATATGCAAAACAAAGAACTAAAGACAATAAATGACCCAAATATGCACTAAAAAGCATGGGAACAAGGCTAATTCGGGGACTAAAGGTGCTCTAATTATGGTCACATCAAATATCCCCAAACCGAACCTTTGCTCGTCCCGAGTAAAGAGGTGACAAAGACTAGGACCATTATTTAAACTAACCTAATAACATAGCCGATATGAGACAATACGCGGGTCTCACTCCACCTCTTCAACTCATAATAAGACAACCATAAGGTAGGATGCCTTCTTGCAAGGCAAGGTGGGTCTTGCCAAAATGGCGACACATCCAAACATTAAGCACACAAGATCAAGTAACTGATGCATCTACAAAAGATTAGCCACTTTCCTCATCTAAGTGGCGGAAATTATCTACAAGGGAAGCAATTCAAGGGTACACACTCCTTTATAGATGCAATTTCTTCAAACTACTAAGCCTAGAAGGATACCAATAAATCAGCTACAAATTGTGTCAAGCTAGGGTACCTTTGTCCTCAATCGTTAAATGCTTTTGTCAAGAATAGACTCCCTATGGTGTTAGAAACACTGGAGGATCGCGGAATTGCCCCTCTTGCCTAGACAAGAAGAAGGGTCGTCCCCTCTCTACCATGCACAAAAATGGATACGATGGATAAAGGGATCAATAGATATTTGAGTTTCACTTTGGGAGTTTGCTTTTGTTTTTGTTTTTCCTCCCAATTTCTTGTGGCATTTGACATTTGAGAACACTTTCTTTGCAATTTCTTTTTGATTTTTGACATTTCAACACTTGACAACTTTCAACATTTCTTTGCATTTCTCTTTGAACATTTTCAAAGTCACCCCATATGTAGTGAGGGTGGCTTATATTTGAAGCTTTAGGAGTTCTATTTTTGCTCCTCTTTTCATTTGATGCATTTTTGCAAACTTTCTTTCACTTAACATTTCATTGAACTCAAATTGATTTCTTTTTGTGCCCATTCCCTTTGATGACAAAAATGTGGTAGAACATGGATGATGGATGGATGCATGGTTTCAAGGGTCACCTTGGAATAAACGGTAGCCAAGGAGTTATCACACCACAAGGTACTCTTGACTAGGCCTTAATCCATGGGTCAAAGGATACTAGCATGACACCTCCTAGGGTGTTTTATAAGTATTCTAACAAGCAAAGTCTTAATAATAAAAAGCATCTACTAGGGCCTATATACACTTGTCAAGCTTCCCAAGTAGACGGTTTCGCAAAATTTTTCTAACATGCAAACTACATACCATGATGCAACTACCATATAAACATCCTAATGCAAATGATTCTACCAACTAATATGACATATAAACTAAATGCAAGTCCTAAGTTCACATTGTTATACCGCATCAATCAAAATAAAGCCACATAGTCATTAACATAAAGAGGAAAAAGGAGATTGGAAAGATCATACCATGCGGTCTTCAATATCCCCATGGCTCGGATGTGGCGTAGTCGATCAATGTGAACAAGGATAAAACAAACACAATATATACAACAATATATACATGACTACGCTACAAAGGAAATGAACTTGTTTTTGGTTTTTCAATTTTTCAATTTTTATGGTTTTTCAAAATTTTCAATTTTTTTGGATTTTTGAATAAAAGTTAAGTTAGAATTCCCCATCCCCACACTAATATGGGCATTGTCCTCAATGGCCAAAATGATGGGAAATCATGCAAGCATGATGCATGAATTCTACTCTAAATGCAAGCTACACTACATGATGCATGGTTTTTTTGTTTATGACGAAGAGCGTAATTTAGATTACCTCCCTTTGCGTATTCATGTACTTCCCCAAACCGAGTTAGACATTATTTCTAATGTCCTAAAGTTGGGGTAGTTCATGCACACACGATGCAATGCATGAAACTAAATTTGTCATTTTGGATTTTCAAAAGGTGGGAAGAATGAAATAAGAACACCTCAATGGGGCCGAGGTGTTAGTCCTATATGTTGCTAGGACTCAACCAACCATGATCAAGATAAAGTAAATAAAACAAAGAAAGAAGTAAGCAAACCTCAAGAGGGTAGGAGCCTCCAAAGCTTGCTAGTCTTCCACCATATCATAATTATCATCATCTTCCTCAATAGAAGTGGACTCATCACCACTTCCCTCTTCACTTTCTTGTTCACTTTGTTCATCATCCTCTTCTTCTTCTTCACTAGCCTCTTCATCAATGCTATCAACAACCTCATCACCGACAACCTCAACGTCACCCGGAATCTCACCCCTAGATGCACTCGGAAAGAAGACTTCCCTATCCGCCGAACTAGGCAAAGGACATGAAGGATCAAGTAGTCCTTGCCTAGCTAAATGAAGGAGGGGTGGATATTGGCCTAAGTAAGCATCTTCCCGATCCTTAAAAGCTTGCTTGTGCATCTCTTGCATAAGTAGAGTCATATAATCTTTGCTTGCTTCAACACCTTCGGGTTTGAACTCTTGGTACTTGAAAGGATAGGGTGGTGTGACAATGGAAGAGGAGGGCATTTCAAATTCATCCCTTTGTTGTCGGATAATGTATTCGGCTTCTTTTGAGAGGGGAAGGAGGTAGTTTGCCCGATGGACACTCAAACGACAAATCTTAGAAGGCAAAGTAAAAGATCTTGCCTCATTGGGGAGCCACCCATACTTGGTGTCAAGAGGGTTATGGGTAACCCACTTTTACTTGTTAATCATAGCATCCATATCAATGAGATGACCCCCCTTTTTCTCCACATACTTGCTATCCTTGTTGAAATTCGGATCAAAGTACTTAGCCAAAAGAGTGACTAGACCTCCATTTACAATAATGGTGGTGCCTTGCGTCACACAATCAACATTTAGCCATCTATACACCAAAAGCCTTAGAGAATTGAAAGGCTTGGTCAATTCCCTTCCAATATTTAAGGCCGACTCAAGAAGAACACAATCGAGCTTGGTAAAGTGGTTGGTGTCTTTTCTTGCAATGATGGTATTCCCTATGACCTTATGCCACACTCTAATGCCTGGATGGTGGACTAATAGAGCGCGAATAGCATGATAGTTCTCAAATTTCCTTCCGGAAATCGCCTCCCAAAGAGGAGCGGGGTCATACTTTCCGGGATTCTTGAAATAACTATGTAAATCGCTAAGACCCAATGCTTTACCCAATTCTTCAAAGGTGATGCGCCTACTCACATTAGCTAGGTAGAACTCGATGTTTTCCATTGTCTCTACCTTAGTAACTTTCAAAGAACTCAAGAATTCTAAGGTAAGGGAGGGGTATGTCAATTCTTTTGTTGCAAACAATTTTCCCAACCCCATGGCTTCAAAGAAGGCTTTAGTTTGCTCAAGGACACCCAAATTATCTAAGGCATCTTCACAAATAAACTTGGTGGATAGAAAGGATTTTCTAGCATACTTGGTAAATGTTTCCCTATGGGAGTTAGAGATGAAAATTACCTCCGGATAGTTCGAAAGTTGTGCAATTTCCGGAGTTGTTGATGTTGTTGCTTCCAAGGGAGGTTGTTGTTGTTGCACTTCTAAGTTTGAGCTAGCTACCACCATAGCCAATGAGGCTTTCTTTGCTTGAAGACTCTTTTGTCTTGTTGATAGTGCCTTTGCCTTAGGTGCCTTTGTTGCTCCTTTTGTCCTTGCCATTGATGATTTAACCAAGAAAAAAGTGAAAATCTTCAATTTCCAAGTATACCCAAATCGATTTTAAGGTAAAAGGCTTTGCCTTTATAATTTCAAAAATCGACTCAAAGGTTGAAGATTTTGGTGCTTGGTTTGATTTTTGTTGAAAGAGGAGTGATTAATTTTTGTTAGAAGGATGATTTGATTTGATTTTGATGAATGTGGTTGAGGAAATCTTGTTTTTGTGATGGAGAGGATGAGGGTTTTGAGTTTTGGGGTTTATGGGTAGTGTTTTGAATGAAGAAATGAAGAAATGAATGGGGGATGGGGTTTATAAAAGACCCGAAAAATTTTGAATTGCAGGGGAAGATGGGCGTCTTTCCTTCGGGACGCTCGGATTCTGCTTGTTTCGGCTTCAGAGTTCTCGCCTAAAGACGGGCGTCTTTCAGTAAAGACGCTCGGATTGTTCAATCATGGGACGGACGTCTTCTGCTGAAGACGGGCGGATTCTCTTCCAGTGAGATTTCTTGTTTTTCCCAGCCAAAAAGACGGGCGTCTTTCCTTTCAGGACGGGCGTCTTTCTGAGGACGGGCGTCTTCTCTTGCAGGACGCTCAGATTTATCAACAGTCCCAAAATTTCAAAATTTCAGTTCAGATGGACGGGCGGATTCTTACAAAGACGCCCGGATTGCCTGAAGACGGGCGGATTCCCTTGAAAACGCTCGGATTCTCCCTGTTTTACCCGGATTCAGTTCCATCCGTGTACTTGCATATTCCTTGTCATTTTTCATTCTTCAAAGTCCCGTGTTCTTCATTGTGGGGGCACTACTAAGGCATGAATAGCCTAGGCAATTGCTATCCCCACACTAAGCTAAAGCACTACACATCAATTGAATCATTAGTCCCTCCCTCACTTCTCTCAAAAATGATAATTATCTTGATCAAAGCATAAGAATCCAAGAATGACAAAAATGCAATGTAAGAATTAAAATGCGAGTTAGGGAGTTAGAAATATTTACAAATGGTGGTTTAGGGAGAACTCCACCAAACTCTCATCCTTAGTGAGATGTCATGGGGGAATGTCCAAGGTGTTGTTGATGTTGCTCAACACCTTGAAGAAGTAATCAAAAGCTTGTTCATTATCATGATAAAGATCTTCAATAGAACTTTGCCCTTGTTGTCGGTCTTGATCGATAGCATTACCAATATAGGGATTGAAAATCCCTTCAAAATCATCGTCCCAGAGACCACAAACTTCATCCACTTGATCACTAAAGATCTCTTGAGTTGATGGAGACAACTCTCCCATTTTATTGTCTTGGCCAATGAGGACATCCTCTTCATTCTCGACTTTGGTGAGCTTTTCAAACTCTTTTTGTTACAATTCACTTGCTCTTTGAATGGAGCATCTTCAATTTTCTTCTTCCATTAGAATTCCGACTTCTTCCTATCATCCTTCCGGCTATAATGATCAACCATAAAACATGGTTCATGAAAATGGGGAGCTCTCATGGTCTTGTCAAGATTAAAAGTTATGCTCTCATCTTCTGTTTCTAGAGTGAGCTCTCCATGCTTCACATCAATCACCACACCCGCCGGTGTGTAAGAAAGGTCTTCCTAGAATGATTGGAATGTTGGAGTCTTCTTCCATGTCAACAATGACAAAGTCCACCGGGATGAAAAATTTCCCAATTCTTACGAAAACATCTTCCCATATCCCTAATGGTGTCTTCGTCGATCTATCGGCCATTTGGAGTGTGATATTGGTGCATTTAGGCTCTCCCATCCCCAACCTTTTACTCACCGAGTACGGCATAACACTCACACTAGCCCCTAGATCACATAAGGCTTTGTTAATCGTGGTGTCGCCAATGGTACACGGTATTGAGAAGCTTCCCGGATCTTTGAGTTTTGGAGGTGAACTCCCTTGAAGTATTGCACTACTCACCTTAGTGAAGGCGATAGTCTGAAGCTTCCGGATCGACTTCTTCTTTGTGAGGATGTCTTTCATGTATTTTGCATAGGCCGGCATGTGATTGATTAATTCCGTGAAAGGAATTGAGACTTCCAAATTCTTCACAATTTCCATAAATTTTCCAAGTTGGTCATCAAATTTAGGCTTGGATTGACGACTTGGAAAAGGAAGTCTAGTTACAATGGGCTCCTTCTCCTTGACCTTGTCTTCATTTTTCTTTGAAATTTCTTCTTTTGATGGTTCTCCATCCTTGGAGTTTTGCACAATTTCTTCTTTATCACTAGCTTCCACAACTTCATCCTCAACTTGCTTCTTCGGTGCTTCATACCTTGTACCACTCCTCAAGTGAATGGCACTAACCGTTTCATGTCTTGGGGGATTACTTTGAGGTGGTAATTGCCCCTTTTGCCTTTGTGAGGTTGAAGATGCTAGTTGAGTCAATTGGGTTTCCAACATTTTGGTGTGAGCTAGGATGTTGTTGATGGTGGTTTCCTTTGCTTGACTATCCTTTTGCATTTGAGTGAAAAACTCTTGTTGATTCTTTTGCATTTGAAGGACCGCTTTTTGAACATCAAAACCTTGGTCATTTTGTTGATTGTATGGAGATTGGTTTTGGTAACCTTGGTTTTGGTTGTAAAAGGGTCTTTGATTTTGGTTTCTCATGGGAGGTGGGGTGTATGTTGTTTGAGGGTTTTGAACATTTTGGCTTTTGTATGAGAGATTTGGATGGAATTTGGTGTTTTCATTGTAATAGTTTGAATAAGGGGTACCACTCTTGTATGCTTAGAAAGCATTCACTTGTTCATTTGTTCCCCTACATTCACTTTGGTCATGTCCCAAAGTTCCACAATTCTCACATATCCCACTTGGGATTGATGAAGATGCCGTCATGGCATTAACATGATGCTTTGGTGATTTTGAGGCTTATTCAAGTCTAGGCATAGCTTTTTAAAACTTCAAATTGATGGTATCAATGTGAGCACTAAGTTGAGCACCCAATTGAGTAATGGAGTCCACTTCATGCTTTCCTCCTCTAGTAGCCTTGCGATGTCTACTATATTGTGAGTTATGGACCGCCATTTCCTCAATTTTGTTCCAAGTTTGATTATCATCAACTTCGGTGAACATTCCATTTGATCCCATGTTGAGAATGTTCCTTGAATCTTCATAAAGACCGTTCCAAAATTGTTGTACCAAAAACCACTCGCTAAGTCCATGGTGAGGACATGAGGGACAAATCCCCTTAAACCGCTCCCAAGCTTCATACAAAGATTATTCATCCCTTTGCATAAAACCCGTGATTTGAGCTCTTAGCATGTTAGTCTTTTCCGGTGGATAGAACTTTTTGTAGAAAACTAGAGCCAACTTCTTCCAAGAATCAATTCCGAGAGTAGCCTTATCAAGGCCTTTCAACCATTGTTTCGCGGTACCAATTAGAGAAAAAGGAAATAAGACCCATCGTATTTGGTTTTGAGTTACACCGGTTTGAGAAATCGCATCACAATAGTCACAAAAAGTCTCCATATGAGAATGAGGGTCTTCACTAGGCATCCCTCCAAATTGGCTTCTTTCGACTAATTGGATAAATGCGGATTTGGCAATAAAATTTCCGGTTAGATGTTGTGGTGTGGGAGTACCATTGGGTAGGTTCTCCTCGGTGGGTACGGAATGTGATGAAAACTTAGGCATTGTGGGTTGATTTTGTGTTGGGTTCTCCTCACCTTCTCTTGCAAAAGGGTTGATGAACTCAATAGTATCTGGTTGAATATCTACAACCTCACCAATACCTCTGAAATTTCTCCTAGCAAGTCTTCTATTGGTTGTCAAAGTTCTTTCAATTTCACGATCAAAGGGTAACAAGTCACCTTGTGACCTTCTAGACATGCAAAATATCAAACAACTCGAAAACAATTAGAACAAACCTTGAGGAGTTTTACTTCCCCAAGGCAAAGAAAGACACAATAATAACAATATAAGAAAATCTAAATCAAGTTAACACCGTCCCCGGCAACGGCTCCATTTTTTGGTCGGGATATTTTTATTAAAAATTTCGGTTACTTGTCGTTAGGAGCACCTAGACCAAAACACAATTTATAACTTCACAAAGAACTCTACAATTAGTAAAGAGGCAATTAAAGGTCGGATTCCAAGGGACGGGAATTGAGATGAGATTTCTATTGCAACTAGTGGTGTCTTAGGGGTGTCACAATTGAGGTTTGATGTAGAAGATCACTAAACTAAATAGCAATGAAAGTAAACAAGCAAGATGAATTAAAAGGGATGTAAACAATTGATAAAAAGCACTAGGGTGTCATGGGCTCATAGGGGATTCATGGGAATTTATCATAGGAACATGTTCTCAAATTATAAGCAAGCAATTATTGTTGTGATGGATCGAGTTGGTTTATATCTTACAATTCCAGGAAAGTTTGGGTCCCAGAGCCGAATCGATTAGATTGTACAACACCTACAAGTCGACTTACTCTTCCCTACTCAACAACATGCATGGTCTAATGAGACTCGAGTTGGTTTATGTCTTCCAAGTCTCATTGAAAAGATAGGTGATGGGTAAAAAATGCAAGGATTCATAGGCTCACATTTCATCAAACATAACATGTGCATGAGTTGAGATCACAACAAGCAAGCAAATAAACTATGAAAGTATATTAATTTAAGCATGAATCATTCCCCATGTTGGTTTCCCCTAATTACCCATTAACCCTAGCTAAGGAACTACTCACTCATTATCATGTTGAACATGCTAGCAAGGTTGTCAATCATACCAACAAAGTGAAACATGATGAATAAATGAAAGTGATTAACAATAATTAAAGAGGGATTAAAAGAATTATACCTACTAATGATTCCAATAATAAAGCAAAGAATAAAAGAAGTACTTGATGCTTGATTGAGAGGTTGTCAATCTCCCAATAATAACCCAAATAATCTTCAATTACCTAAAATAAAGGATGAACAAGAGAGAGATTAAGGAAATAAAACTTGTATTAAAACTTGATTAATTGTTGATTACAAGATTAAAGAGAGATTTGATTGATATTAACTACACTAAAGATTGCTAAGAAGAACATGCTCTTCTAATTAGACTAATGGGGTATTTATAGTGGGGATTAGGTGGATGAATTAGGGTTAACTAAGGGCTTAAATGACGATTAAGTCCCTACTTAAGGAAACGCCGGTCTTTTTGGAAAGACTCCGGTCTCTAGGGAGACTCCGGTCTCTAGAAAAAGATGTGCATCCTTCCTTGAAGCTTGAAGAAGACGAAATGGGTATGCCTGAGAATCCGGGCGTCTTTAGCACGGGACGGGCGGATTTGGTGATCTCTGCCCGGGCGTCTGGGAGTGAAGACGGGCGTCTTCTGGGTCTTTTGCCCGGGCGTCTTGGGGAGAAGACGCACGGATTGTGGTGGTGGAGACGGGTCTTCTGGGGAAGACGCACGGATTGCTGTGCAGTCTCGTTTCTTCTTCTTTTCTTCCTTTTTCTTCATAGAATCCTTAGGGATTTCCTCGGGGATGCAAGGATCTTTTCTCATCATTGCCCATCTACTATAGTATGTAAAAAGGCCTTCTAATCTTGTCTCTCCTTGATGCTTGGTCATTGAATTCAATCAATTTAGCCTCATTTTGCCATGAAAATGCAAGGTTTGCACTCCTTTCCTACCAAGGGATCAAAACCTCAAAGAATATGCAAAACAAAGAACTAAAGACAATAAATGACCCAAATATGCACTAAAAAGCATGGGAACAAGGCAAATTCGGGGACTAAATTGTTGGAGTAAGTGTCCCCGACAATAATGCGATCACAATTGTCGATCATATTGATCACATGTTTAATCTCATTTTAAGAATACGTAAGGGATGATTCAATTATATAGTCAACTGACCAACATTAATCGGTAACGATTGGCTTGCTAGAGTTTGACATTACTGTCGTGGGACGGTGGTGGTTAGTTGATCCCTTAAGGTCACACCTAAAGGATGATGCCCTTATCTGTAAAGTTGATTAATTGTATGACGATACAAGCTGATCAATTCCTTAAAATTGAACAATTCAATTTGTGAGAGAGAATAATCATCTTATTGTAATGGGATTAAATGAGATTTATTTTAGTAATAAAATGCTTTGTTACTAAAATTATTTATTGTTTGAGAAACAATAGAGATAAGAATGAATGGTTAATTATAATTACAAGAAGTTGTGAATTATAATTATATGACCCATTTTATTTATGTGATCAAGTATCACTAGTCAATTTGTTGTATGTAATTTAATTAATTCATGAAATGATATTTATGTGATAAATATGCATTAAATTAATTAATAACATGTATCATACTACATGTGACATATTGTGTGAAAATTGACAAATTGACAAAATAAAATGGTAGTCCATTTTATATAGATGGACCGAAATAAGAGTGTAAAAGGTGTTAGTGGGTGAATTATTTTATGAGATAAAATAAGCTAAAGATACCTAACCTACACCTAGTCTTACAAGTCTAAGATATAGAAAAGAACAAAAGAAAAGTGAAGGACAATATATTGGCCCCTTTTCCTCACCAAAACCGGTGGTCACTCTCTCCTTAAGGGAGTTTTGTTCTTATATTTTCTTATACACTCAACCATTAAAAACACATGCAAACTCTCTCTCTCTCATGTTCATTTTTTTTCCTTCATCAAAAACATGAGATTTTGATTGAAATTGTTCATAGAGATTACTAAAATTATTAGTGTAATATATGAGTGTTAGTAATCAATTTTAAGGTAAACTACTAAACTAATATCTAGCTAATATTATTTAGTGGGGATAAGGGATAATCTTGGGTGCAATCAAGAGGAGAATCTCTATTTTAGGATTTTGGAGGATCATCCTTATATTTATGGAAAGCTCAAGAACTAACAAGAAGGAGATCTTGTTGGTGCCCAATATAACCGAAAATTTGTTTGTGAGAAAACGATTTTCTCATCTTTTGTTATTAAGTTTGCATGCATAAGATTTGTAATTAATTTTATGACTAAATTAATTAAAACATATATGAATATGTTAAGTAATGAGATATAGATTTCTAACAAGTGGTATCTAGAGCCTTAGGTTGTTTGCATGCAAATCGGTTATTGTTTTTCCGAGTTATACGATTAACCTATAAAACTTATAAATTTGTGTTTATTATGATATATCACGAAATTTATTATTCATGTTAAAGTTTCTGATCCTAAAATGTATTTAGGATATTTTGGTTGATTTATGGATTTTTATTGTTCATTTTATTTAATAATGGCATTAAAATGTGATTTTATGATAAAAATGTCATTTTTGGACTAAAATTAGCTAAACTTTGACTTTTCCAGTGGTTTTTGGATATATTTTCACATATATTAGTTTTAGATGATCTGGAAATTTTCAGAATTTTTGGAGTTCTTATGCTCGAAATATGGATTTTTCATGATAAAAATCGAATTTAAATGAAAAATAGGTTAATATGAGAAATATTTCGAATCTGGTCATAGAAATTTATTATGTTATCACATGCAATTTTACAAGATGTGTGTAAAATAATAGGCTATAATGAAGTCTTCATGCATGATTTATGGATTTTTGATGAAAAATAGAATAAATAGTGACTTAATTAGTGAATAATTGCTAAAACATACTTCATGACTAAGGAAAAACGTCACATATTGCATTTTATAATATTTTTCAGATCTAAAAGTGAAAAGTTGATAAATATAATTTTTCTTATATTTTTATTATGACAATATTTGATAAATCCGATAAACCCCAACATTGTTTTTCTCGATAATTTTTGAAATTTTTAACCTAATTTTTTTGAAAATTATGAGTGTCATGGTATTTTTACAGAATGTTTATGAGTTTAAATTTTGAATTTTGAATTTATTTGAAATTTTTGTGATTTATTTGAAGTTTATGGCTTTATTTTGTAATTTTAAGTCCTTTTATGAACAATATTAAGAAATATAAGTTAATTATTGTCATAAGTTAGTGGAGACTAATTTTGAGTCCTAAGTTGGTTAAGGTAATTAACTTGTGCATAAATATGATTTTATGTAATTTATTGTGATTTTAAAAGGTTGAATCACGCAAATCCGTAAAAACCGTTTAATATACGATATTGGCTCTTTAAAGGCGATTTAGCATTAAATTGGGCATGTTCATACATATTATAATGCTGCATTTTATTTATGATTGTCATAATTTTATTTTTTATGTAATTTTGAATTATGTAATTTTACTTAGTATGGCCTTAGTTTTTAATTGGTATTACCCGAAATGTATGGGAATATCGATTCGGTTGTAATTTATTGTGATCTCGTATCACCGTTTTATAATTTAATAGATTTATTTTATTTTCAAATACAAATGTATAATAGGAAATTATGTAATTTGTTATGTAATTTATTTATTCCGGAGTTCCTTGAAGACGGTGTCACTTAAGGAAGACGATACATGAAGACGGTGTTACCTTGAGATGCGTGCCAAAATCGAAGTTCAAGGGACCAATGGAGTTGGTTTCCGAATTTGTAATAGTTTATTAGATTTACTATTTTAGGAAGGCCATACTAGGATTTAATTTATGCTCTGCATTTTATTTATATGTCACATGCATCGCTAAATCGCCATAACTAAAACATGCATTGTCTTTTTATCGAGTTTATCGACCGTGTCAATTATAATTATCATAGTTCACCGCTTTAGTTCACTTAAACGTGATAGATAATAAATTGACATGACCTCTCGCTAAAAATAATCAATTGAGACTTAGCCTTACCAAAAATTAGAAACCATGAAGTACCAGTTTCAGAGGAGTTGAGCGGCTTTACCGTAAGACAAACCTTGTTACGTTGGTGAAGTGGGTGATAAATGTCTATCCACCAAATTCATGTTGATGAGGGATGAATCGGCCCTACCGTGCCCAAATTGATGTGGATTTGGATCATGGACACATTTGTTCGAAATTTGGATTGAGCTCAACGGAAGTATTCGTGACCGTAGTCGCATGTGTTCCGGGCTAAAGATAAATGTTAATGTAATTTTATCGACCAAGAGTTCTAAAACTAGAATCGATTAAAGTGTTAATCCACCGAGTTATATTGATAAGGGATGAATCGGCCCTACCGTGCCCAAGTTAATATGAATTTGGATCTTGGAATCATTTATCATAGTTGGGGAGAGGTCACTATGTAAATGCTTTACTTGTTATTTACAAGTATTAATAAAACAATAAATGTTAAGTTTTCCACTATTCCGTTATCATATTGTTCTATTTCTTTACCACAATTTATATACGATATCATTTCGATTTTTGATTCAAATCTCCATTAAAACATCGTAACTAAAGACAAATATGAAATTGCTTCTAAAACCTCAAATGAACCATTGCTAAGGATCCGTTGTAAAGAGTATAGATTAAAGTTATTCATTATCAAACAGGTTTTTGATTCTTGACTAACATATCTACTTACAATGAATTATTTCTCATATGCTTAATTAAATTAAGTACCTTGAAGCGATAAATTGTTTTGGTGATTAGATTTGTTAGAATTCGTAATTGACCAAAATAACGCAACCACTTCAATGAAAGTTTTAAGACTAAAACGATTGAATTTAAGAGTAGTCTTCATAAGATTCAACTTTGCTTCTCTAAGTAAAGATTCTTTGAAATGAGTGGGAGCATTCTCTTAAACCGTTAAGAAAAGGACGAGGTTCAAGAAGTAAATGGAATTGATACAAGGTAATGTTAAAAGTAAAGTTATTGAGAATGACGATACTAAACCTATCAATCCCGACCAATAAAGTTTCCATTGTCTTAAATGTTGGACACTAGAAAGGAAACTACCCCAAGTTGTTAAAGAATAAGCAACTTAGTTGTGGGACATCTAATAAGACTTAGTTCTTTATTTATTTGATTGACATAAATTTTTCTAGTACCCTTTCGTCAATATTAGAAACCGATGGTGGTTTTCATCATTGTATGTGATACATAGAATGATTAGAATATGACGACTAGCAACAATAATGTTGAGAGATAGAATCATTGTGTACTAAATCTAGTTTTTGGGTTTAGAGTTGTACTTAATTGTGACTATTAAGTGAGTAAACTCTAAATAAGAATATGAACTTGTTAAGATACAAAAAGAGGTTTCACTTTTGTGACCCTATACACCATGATTTGATGTATGGCTATCCCATTATCAAGGTGATCATATTCTAAACCAAACTAGAATAATATATCATGAAGATGATGCAAGACTCAAATTGGTAACCCAAGATCAAACCTAAGATTCTGGAATGATGAACGCAAAGAGTTATCGAGTACTCTTGAAACCATTAGATCTTATGGTATATGCGTATCTTGTATTCAAAGCAAGATGTCTCGTGCCTTTTGGTTGAAAAGAAGATCGAGAATATAAATCATTGATACAGAATAGGTTGATCACTTACTTTTATCAACGATGTAAGTTGACGCTAATGTGCTCACTTAATAAGATAAATAGAGAAATTTTTGAAGAATTTCAAAGAGTTCAAGGAATGATGATTTAATCGCGATGGGATTATCAAAGTGAAGACTTTGATATAAGCCAATGGAAATGTGATATAGTATCACAAGTTAATCTCTCTTAGCATACATTATAGGATAATGTGTGTTTGGATAAAGAATTCAAACGCTATTCGATGTGGTTTGGACTTCAATCAAGTTACCTTGAGTTACTTGACCCTTTTGGGGATTTTATATTTTGTCTAAGTTATTTTTCCACTAAATCTAAAACAAATCATATGAGATATTAAATGGTAGGGTACCATGTTTGTAAGTTTTCACAAGAAACAAATGCTCATTTTTCCCTTTCAATTATCACGAGTACGACGGGTTTGCGGCTCGTGAAGCTGTCTTTCTAAAATACAAGTTCATTTCTAGAAGACAGAGTGGGAGAAATTATTCAAGAGCCACAAAGAATGCCACAAAGAATGTTATGTCGAAAGAAACTGGTCTTTCTTGGCTACATGAGACGTTTTGTGTAAGACGTTGTTTCTTCAAAACCTAGGAGGTTAAAACCATCAATTGTTGAAGATGATGAATTAGTATTACTTTTACGTTGTTTCTTCAAAACCTAGGAGGTTAAAGCCATCACTTGTTGAATATGATGAATTAGTGTTACTTTTAAGAAAGTAAAGAGCTTAAAGTAAAGAGCTTACAACTTACAAAGAAATTGTTTGATTCAAGTTACTTCTGGAAAGTAATGAATATATGACTTACATGAGAGTATATAAGTCACAATTCAATACAAGGCTTAGAGCCATGAAAATCTGAAATTAAAGGCTTGATTAGTGACAAAGAGTTTTGCACTAAATAAAGAGAGATTTCAAAGCTTGCTTGGTAGCAAAGGGTTTTGCACTAGTTGAAATGCTTAATTCTATTTGGATCTTCTTAGGGATTGTGTTTCGTTATGAAATACATAGCGAGTGAATCTAAAACCCACTTCTTCAATTAGAAGGAATGTATTCAATACATGTCATGAGTTTTATAGATTCTTACAATCCTAAGATAATGTGAAACTTAAGAGAGGGTCTTAAGTAGGACATCAATGAGTTGTCATGTTATAAAACTTTTCTCGATAAGTCGAGAAGTTGTGTTTATACATGGAGTTTAGTGGGAGTTACGGAAATTTTAGTAGTCTTATATGTGGATGACATATTGATCATTGCGAATGATTTAAGACTTTTGGAGTATTATAATACATCTTTAATATCCGGATTTATGGAAATAAATCCACATGATATTAGCATCAAATAATAAGTCTTATGTTGATAAGATTCATGACTAGTTCAATCAGTTGAACATATTTGATTGATTCCATCTGCTTCCGCTGCCGGAACAATTAAATAAGTAATGATCTATAACTCTTCATATGCTTTGCGTATGATGAATTGTTTTCAAAATCAAATTTGAGTAATCTTTACCAAGTAAGCCATAAAGATTACCCTTAAGTGCTTGCAGAAGCATTAAGGAAGTAAAGCAAAGTGTTTATGATGCAATTTTGTGTAAGGGTGTTACACAAGTGACAATTGACAATTGAGATTGCGCATGGTTTCCGACAAAACCATAATCAAAACACATAAGGATGGTTAAGAAAAAATTGTGGCTATGTTGTTTAAGAAATAGATTTACTAGAATCGTTCTAGGCAATAAAGAACAATGAGAAATATTTACAACGGAAATTGAGTACACATGCAATCATGGGATGTGCAAGAAGAATGAATCCCGCACACTGTGAAAACAGTGGGAGCTATTCCAAGGCTAGAAGGCCGATGTCTTGATTGGATCTCGACACGTACTCAGAAAGTTTTGTAATGCAAATGTATACATAACAAAGGAAAACGAGTATGTAGTAAGGTTGAGTAAGGTACAAGAAGTTGATAAAACCTACTAACCAAAGCCTTCTCATAGGCTTAACATGATGAGTCATGTCATTTCAATTAAATTGAGATGAACAACTACATTCAAGATCAAACTGGATTATAGAATATGAAGTAGTAATCAAGCATTGACTATTCATATGTGATAATCGCATTTGTCGTTCGAGTTTTACATTAAAAACTCTTTTATTATACTTTGTTACATCCAAACGGGTTGTAGAGACAATATTGAACCCCGTTAAAGAGAACCCGGATTAACATAGTATTCGCCCATAGTCACTTGTATGAGGTGACGTCTGGAAGTGACTAGAGTGTGATGCGATTGATGGCAAGTTCAAGTGCCATAGAGTCATGTGAGATGACTAGTCGATCACATAGGCAGACTGTTAGGAACACTCTGTCGGGAAGTGAACGCTTATAGAGTTCTGGCAAATTTATATAGCCTGGTCGTGGCGAGAGCTACTATAGTATTCTAATGAGTCGATTCTTTTGACTAAAGACTGTTCGCCTAAGATGGCACAGTTTCAGATTAGCTTTGATTTATGTTACTACAACCTTCGTAAATGGGGTCAAATGGGCATATTTTGGGTTATAATGGCTGTGGCTAGTTGAAGGGAATAAGTGCGATAGGAATTGTCCACCCCTTTGTCAGGGTTAAAACAATATCTCAGGGCCACTCGAGGAGTAATGAACTGGAAATGCGTGGCCACGCTCGGAAGGTATCTATGTTAGATAAATTCCAGTCAATCAGTTATTCTCCAGATCGAGGAAACCACTCTCGATATGATCACTTGCAAGTACGACCCAAAAGACACCTTACATTGAGTTGGAGATAGTAATAGGCCAAGAGAATTGGCGACGCACACTTGTCGAGGACAAGTGGGAGATTGTTGGAGTAAGTGTCCCCGACAATAATGCGATCACAATTGTCGATCATATTGATGACATCTTTAATCTCATTTTAAGAATACGTAAGGGATGATTCAATTATATAGTCAACTGACCAACATTAATCGGTAACGATTGACTTGCTAGAGTTTGACGTTACTGTCGTGGGACGGTGGTGGTCAGTGGATCCCTTAACATCACACCTAAAGGATGATGCCCTTATCTGTAAAGTTGATTAATTGTATGACGATACAAGCTGATCAATTCCTTAAAATTGAACAATTCAATTTGTGAGAGAGAATAATCATCTTATTGTAATGGGATTAAATGAGATTTATTTTAGTAATAAAATGCTTTGTTACTAAAATTATTTATTGTTTGAGAAACAATAGAGATAAGAATGAATGGTTCATTATAATTACAAGAAGTTGTGAATTATAATTATATGACCCATTTTATTTATGTGATCAAGTATCACTAGTCAATTTGTTGTATGTAATTTAATTAATTCATGAAATGATATTTATGTGATAAATATGCATTAAATTAATTAATAGCATGTATCATACTACATGTGACATATTGTGTGAAAATTGACAAATTGACAAAATAAAATGGTAGTCCATTCTATATAGATGGACCGAAATAAGAGTGTAAAGGGTGTTAGTGGGTGAATTATTTTATGAGATAAAATAAGCTAATGATACCTAACCTACACCTAGTCTTACAAGTCTAAGATATAGAAAAGAACAAAAGAAAAGTGAAGGACCATATATTGGCCCCTTTTCCTCACCAAAACCGGTGGTCACTCTCTCCTTAAGGGAGTTTTGTTCTTATATGTTCTTATGCACTCAACCATTAAAAACACATGCAAACTCTCTCTCTCATGTTCATTTTTTTTCCTTCATCAAAAACATGAGATTTTGATTCAAATTGTTCATAGAGATTACAAAAATTATTAGTGTAATATATGAGTGTTAGTAATCAATTTTAAGGTAAACTACTAAACTAATATCTTGCTAATATTATTTAGTGGGGATAAGGGATAATCTTGGGTGCAATCAAGAGGAGAATCTCTATTTTGGGATTTTGGAGGATCATCCTTATATTCATGGAAAGCTCAAGAACTAACAAGAAGGAGATCTTGTTGGTGCCCAATATGACCGAAAATTTGTTGGTGATAAAACGATTTTCTCATCTTTTGTTATTAAGTTTGCATGCATAAGATTTATAATTAATTTTAAGACTAAATTAATTAAAACATATATGAATATCTTAAGTAATGAGATATACATTTCTAACATAAATATGCTCTAATTATAGTCACATAAGACCTTGACTGGGACATCAAGAGTGTTAGGAGCTATGACAGACTCTGACTCCGACTCAGACTCAGACTTAGATCCTCCTTCACTTCCCTCCTTGAACATAGGGCCTTCTCCAGTTGTTATCTTGAGAATGCGGCCTTGGCGATCGGTCCACTTGACGGTCTTCCTCCAGCCTTGGGTAGCTTTTTCCGGGTCAGTATCGGAGATTAAGGAGGTTGGATAAAATTGATTGTCTTTCAGGGCGATGTTGATGATGTCTTCATAGTCAACGTGTTTGATGTTATCTTCCCCAAAGAGGAGTGTGACAGCTTGTCCGTCTAGGCATGGTGACGGCTTGAACTCAGTTGATGCCTCTTCGATGTTGTCGGGGATAAAGTAGCAGTCCTGGAAGACTTCCACTCCCGGGTACATTGCTTTCGCCACAGAGTCATATATCGGTTCCGGAAAGCCGTGGTAGAGCTCGGACTCTCCCTCGGGGACAAAATATCCGTTGAGAGTCAGGTGGTAGGGACAGAGGATAACCCCGTGCTTCTTGCGTTTTCGGACTAGGAGGTTCATCTCTCGGATATCTTCGTCAGTAGGTTCGTACCCCAGCCCAAAGGGAATGTTGGGGACCTTAGCCTGTTTCAAGGGAGGCAACGGGTCCTTTAGTGGATTAAGCAGCAAACCCGGGAAGTAACCCTGACGCATCATGATACGGTTGACCGTGAGGTTGTTGAACGGGTCACACTCAGAGGTCGCCGATTCATCACTTATGGCGTTTACGGCTTGGAAACCCCACATTTCATTGTCGTCCTCCACAATGGCTTGGGAGGCTATCCCCCTTCTCATAACTGCTTTGATTGGGGAAGCGGGAATCGTGATCGTTTTCCCGTTGAAGGGGACCCTGATCTTCTGGTGGAGCGTTGGTGTGACCGCCTTAACGGCGTCAATCCAGGGATGTCCCAGGAGCATGTTGAAGGACGCGTCGATGTCGACCACTTGAAAACTGGTTTGTCTTTCTAATGGTCTGGTTGCGACGGTCAAAGTGACTAGCCCAGCGACCTTGCGACGAGTTCCGTCGTAGGCGCGTACTCCTTGATTCGTTGGGATCAAATCAGATTCCTTGACACCCAGCCTGTGGGCAGTTTTGAGAGGAATGACATTCACGGCGGAACCGTCATCCACGAGGACCATGGGTATATTTTTCTGGAGGCATTGTACGGTGATGTACAGGGCCAGGTTATGATTGGCTCCGAACGAAGGGATGTCTTCGTCGGAGAAGACGACCGGGTTGTTTAGATCAGGGGCGTCTCTCGTCATGTGCGCCACTATTTATTATGGGGAAAAGGTGGAGGGCACGGTTAATTTTCCCAAGGCCTGCAGCAAGCCTTGTCGATGCTCAAAAGACGCTGCGATCAGTTACCAAATTGAGATTTCGGCTTTTGCTTTCTGGAGCTGTTTTAGGATTGAGTTCTCGGGGGCCTTTGGTTGAGTGTCCACCTCTGGGACGATTTGGTCATTCGTTGTTGGAACGACCGTTGGATTGTTCGGATTTTTATAGGGACGTCCGGATCGGGTGAGATGTCCGATTTCTTTCGTCCGCTTCTCCTTCCCTGGGAGGATATAGACATCCTCAACATCATCCCTCCATATGCCGTTAATTGCAAAGTCTCGAGGATAACTTGGAGGGGTATTCCTCGGTGGGTAGTTCTTATGGGGAATATTTTTGTGAGGGCGATTTTTATGGAGGTAGTTATTTTGAGGGTAGTTATTTTGAGGGTGATTTTCGTGAGGTCTATGCCAGAATGGTCACGGGAGCAATCCATCCTGGGGTGGGTAGTTTTGAATGCTTAGGGAATTCTCCCTTGGGCGCGGTGTTGGGGGATTGGAGATGAGTCGACGGTAGGCGTCGTCGAGTCAGGTGATTCTTTCAGAGAGGCTGGCTATGGCCTCTTCAACTTGTTGAAACATAGTGAGCATAGTGGCAGCACTAAACACAAACACTCCGTCTGAAGGATCCTTTTCCTAAACATTCACCTCGTCGTCAATTGGCAGGATGAGGTGAGAGCAGTCTAGGGTCGGCTCATCGTCAGAGATGGCGTGAATTCCCAAAGAATTCGTCTTGTTGTTCGGCTTAGTTGGTGGGGGTAAAGGCAAATCTCCCTTCTCAATTATGTCTTGAATGAGGTGCTTGAGTTTGAAGCAATTTTCGGTATCATGCCCCTTCCCTCGATGATACTGACAGTAGGCATTGGGGTTCCAGAATCGGGACTTCTTGGTGGGTCCGATCGGTTGTATCTTCCCCTGGTCCATGAGCCTTTTCAGGGCATTTGCATAAGTCGACCCTATGTTGGTGAACACTCTTTGGGGGCGTTCAGTTTTCTTGGCGGATGGTTCGACGAGGTTAACCTCATCAATCTTGTTTGTCTGACCGTAAGGGCGAGACCCGGTTGAGGTGGATCCCTGGTAATCCCTGCCAGTGGTCTTTGCTAAGACACCCTTTCGGAGGTCATCCTCAATACGTGTCCCCAGAATCTGCAGATCTTGAAAAGTTTTGATATTTTGATACCTCAGTAGGTTGGCATGAACCGGGCGGAGATTTTTGACAAACTTTTCCACCAGAGTTGATTCACTCGGCTTACTGACCAATTGAGTATTCACTCTTCTCCAGCGGGTTAGGAACTCAGTGAACCCTTCCTTGTCGTTTTGGCCTGGATTCCGACGTTGTCGGCATACTGCTTGGCAAACTCTACTGCGATCTCATCCCAAGTAGTAAGGTTTTTTGGGTCCAAGGAGTAGTACCATTGGCGAGGAATCGGCTCCAAAGAGGATGGGAAGATCCGGGTAAAAAGCTCTTGTTTGACCCCCTTAATGGCCATGTAGTCCTTGAAAGCACGGATATGGTTGAGTGGGTCCTCCACTCCCTTGAACTTAGGCACATCAGTCAGGGTGAAGTTGTCAGGTAACTGGTCCCCAACAGGCTCGAACCTTCGGTTGTTCTCAAGATGGATATTTTTACCCCGGGTTAGGAGCTGTTCTTCCAAGAGTTTCAGCCTCTTCTCAGTTTCAGTCAGAGGTAGGGTATTATGTTCCCCAGTTTCCTTTTCCTCAACGGCGTCGATACGGGTCTCGACGCGATCCAGGGTGACCTTAAGAGCGGTAAGCAGGCTGGCTAGCTGATCAGTTGTGACATCTCTGTTGTTATCATTGTTGTTGTTGGACGAAGCTGAAGTCGGGGCCATGGCTCTGAGGCAGATAAACGACTCACATTACAACTCAATCCGACATGGTTCTAAGACTGAACGCAGACAACACAAAGGACGAGACAAAGATCCGACTCGACAAGAAAGGGCGACCGTGTGTGGTCCCTCAGTGCTAACTTGATTTATGACATGACGGTGTTTGACCGAACCTTTGACATGAGTCCAACATGACGGCGTGACGCCATTGGACGGGTCTCGTGGTGAGATGACTCATAAGTAAAGACCCATAAGTACGTTTGCTTTGACTCGATAGACACAAGGTGGAATTGGAACGGTGGACTGAAGTTTTCGAAAATAGGAATGTTCAAAAAGATTCATTTGTCGCTTTAATGGGCGGCTTCTGAAGAATCAGTTGAAAGGGTTGCCTTAAGTTTATTTGCAAAAGACGGTTTGAGTTTGAGTCGGCTCGGGAAACAGTGCATTGTTTTCCAAGACGGTTTTTTGAAATTCAAAATTGTATGTTTTGAAAATCGAGTTTGAAATGTTTGAAGAGGTCTCGGGGACGGTGCATGGTCCTCGGGATCCCGAAAGTGTCTCGAGAAAAGGGTGTGTGCTTTTCTCGGGTTTTGAAAGAAAGCCATTGTCGGCGCGAAACGGGTTAAAATCCGTGTCAAGACGCGGAGATTATAACGGAGTAAAAAGGTGGTTTGAAATGGTTATACAAAACCGGGTTTGAAAATCGTCATTATGACGGCCTAGAAAGGCGTGCTGAAATGGTTATACAAAACCGAGTTTTGAAAATCGTCATTACGACGGCCTAGAAAGGCATGTTGAAATGGTTATACAAAACCAAGTTTTGAAAATCGTCATTACGACGGCCTAGAAAGGCGTGCATCGGTCGGCAAAAGACCGAGGTTTGAAATGGCCATTATAACAGCGCAAAAAGGTGTTTTTGAAAGTTTGAAAATGACACGGAAGGACTTATGATCAAGTAGCACATAAGCATTCGCAGTTCATTATATTATGCATTATGCTGACACGGGTTTTGGTTTAAAAGGGTGGGTTACACACCAAGCAATCAAACCCCGATTTGCGAGAGGGATACCAATCCAAACAAAATTTTTAAGGAGGGTGCCCTAGCCTCGTGCTTGAAAGTGATGAAAGCTCTTTGACGAAACAGAAATGTGTAACGTCAACGGTATGCTTGACTCAATCGGGATTCAAAACGCGGGGATGAGAAAACTCACGCCGACGAGACGAGCCAATTGGTGGAAAAGCATTAGGTTGTGGGCCCGGACAGGGAACCCGACCGTGACCGTAATATCAATTAATGCATTCCAACCAAGACCTCGTTCGAGTCTCACCATCTACGGATCACAAAGACGTAAGTGTCTGTGGGAAATAATCTGTATACTTCTCTTAATTTAGAAGGATTATAACGATTTAATAAAGATGATCTAAGGTCATAAAATAAAATACATAAACATAAGTAAAAAGATTTAGAATTAACCTTTGGTCCTAGCAAAATTGGCCTAAGAACAATACCAAAGTAGGTATTCACCTATTAGTTGCACCCAAGACGATCTGAGATATGCCCTTTGATTATGCTAGAAATCAATCTAAAATTTTCTGTAAAATTTAATTGTCTTTGTGTTCTTGTGATGAGAGAAAGAGAGGCTAGGTCAGAAAAAGCATTAGGGTAGAAAATAATTCTCTACCTTTCTTTTATACAAACCGAAATACCAAGTTAATTAGGAAAGATATATATCTCCTAATTTTCGGCCAATGTGAACCGAAATAAGGAATTAAATTTCCTTATTTTTGGTCTTTCCAAAAATATATAAAGTGTGTTAAATTGTCATCTAGTGAGGATCGAACCCATGACCTCTTGGCTTGTGTACCCTCACTATTACCACTATGACACATTCAACTTGTTGATATTAAATACAACTGATTATATTTAACTACGAATTAACAGATTAATTCGTCCAAACTAACCTTATATATATTTAATTAAATATAACTTATTATATTTAATTTTACGAATTAATTGATTAATTAATTCTCAACTTAATATTATTTAATTTTTATTAAATAATTATCTCATCAACACATTGACTAACTTTTTAGTCATTTTGGGCATCAATGTGATTATATTTCTATGACCACATTTCTCAAACACGTCCTATAGGTGTGACCTTCAGGGACCAAATGATCACCGCCATCTGTATGATAATAACGTCAAACTTTCTAGCAAGCCAACCGTTATTAGGTAAACGTTAATCAGTTGATTAAATATACGAAGTATACCCTTGTGAACCTGTAAGAGATTTACAAATGTTATCACACTAATTTGTGGAGGACACCAGCTCCAACAAACTCCCACTTGTCCTCACAAGTGTATGTGCGATAACCAATTCTCATATCCCTTAAAATTTCTCCCACTCAATGTAAAACAATTTGCAAATCCGAATTCACAAAGGTCGTATTTTACAAGCGATCAGTATCAAGAGTGGTTTTCCCGACTAGAGAGTAACTTAACTGATAAACGAATCAACATTCGAGCATGGCCATGCATTTCAGTTACAACTCCTTGAGTGGCCCTGAGAAATAACTATACCTGATAAGGGATGGATATTTTCCTCAACTCAAATCTTGCAGACGTAAGCACAGTATGAAATGACCCAGAAAAAATCTACTTAGCCCCGATTCACGGTGAGACCGTGAGAAAGAAACCAAAGTCACCCAAAGGCGCGCCTTAATCTCAAGAGATAGTTGATAGTCAAAAGAATCGACTCTAGGTACACAATAGATGTCCTATCCACGACCTGGCACCGAATATTATAAAACATTTAGGACTCCATTACGTTGTCACAAATAAAAATTGTCCTACGAGGTATCGTCATAATCTCGTATCTGTGATCGATTAGTCAACCGTTTAACTTATGGCTCGTTGAACCCACCATCAATCGACTGCACAATATAATATAGGAGTTATCGGCTCACATTGGCGATTACGGACCTAAACAAATATAATGTAATTCAGTTCACTTTGTGGCGTTCAATGTTGTCAGTACAATCCACATGAAAAACAAAATATTATATATATAAAACGATGAAGTTATAAATAATATATGAAAAAGATAATGTATCAAATCCATAATCAAGTACTACAACATAGGAACATGTTTAATTCCCATGGAATTAACATGCCCTACATGCTTATTATAATTCAACGGTTTGGTGAGAGGATCTGCGATGTTATCATCCGTCGCAATCTTGTCAATCACTATCTCTTCTTGCTCCACGTAATCACGGATCAGGTGAGCCTTCTGAAGTACATGTCTAGATTTGTTGCTAGACTTTGGCTCCTTAGCCTGGAAGATGGCACCTCTATTGTCACAATAGATGGTGATCGGGTCATTCGAACTAGGAACTACCGAAAGCCCTTGTAAGAATTGACGCATCCATATTGCTTCCTTTCCTGCCTCCGAAGCGGCATAGTACTCGGATTCAGTAGTAGAATCTGCTACAACACTCTGTTTGGAACTCTTCCAGCTGACCACAGCACCATTAAGAGTGAAGACGAACCCGGACTGAGATTTTGAATCATCTCGATCCGTTTGGAAGCTAGCATCTGCGTAACCAGTTGCGCATAGCTTAGTATCGCCTCCATAAGTCAATACCCAATCCTTAGTCCTCCGTAGGTACTTGAGGATATTTTTTTACTGCTATCCAGTGTGTTTCACCTGGAGTCTTTTGGTACCGACTCGTCATACTCAATGCATATGCCACGTCTGGACGTGTGCATATCATGGCATACATGATCGATCCTATTGCAGAAGCATAAGGAACACGACTCATGCGCTCAATACCTTCAGGCGTCGTGGGTGACTGAGACTTGCTCAACTGCATCCCAGTCGTCATAGGAAGGTTCCCCTTCTTGGAGTTGGTCATGCTGAACCTCTCAAGAACCTTATCTAGATAAGACTCCTGACTAAGTGATAACGTCCGTCGTGATCTATCTCGGTAGATACGGATTCCCAAAATACGTTGTGCCTCACCCAGATCTTTCATCTGGAAATGGTTCTTCAACCATTCTTTAACCGAAGATAGGAGAGGAATGTCATTCCCAATCAGGAGTATGTCATCGACATACAATATCAAGAATACAATCTTGCTCTCACTCGACTTGATATATAAGCATGGTTCTTCGACCGATCGAGTGAAACCATACTCTTTTATCACTTGGTCGAAACGATGATTCCAACTCCGAGAAGCTTGCTTAAGTCCATAAATGGAACGCTTAAGCTTGCAAAATTTCTTAGGATGTTTAGGTTCTATGAAACCTTCGGGTTCCACCATGTACAACTCTTCCTCCAAATAACCGTTTAAGAAGGCGGTTTTCACATCCATTTGCCAAATCTCATAATCATAAAATGCGGCAATCGCTAAGATTATCTGAATGGAACGTAACATGACTACAGGTGCAAAAATCTCATCATAATGCAATCCTTGCACTTGAGTGAAACCTTTTGCCACAAGTCGTGCCTTATAGATATCTGGTTGCGCGTCTACAGAACGCTTTATTTTGTAAAGCCATTTTGCCTTTGTAGAGGTTTTACCTTATTAGGTAAATCAACTAGATCCCATACGTTATTCTCATACATGGAGTCCATCTCGGATTGCATGACTTCAAGCCATAGCTTTGAGTCGGAACAGGTCATAGCACCTTTATAGGTTGCGGGTTCATTACTTTCTAGAAGTAAAACATCATTCTCCTCGACCATACCAATGTATCTGTCCGGAGGATGAGAGTCTCTACCCGACCTCCTAGGTTCCTCAGGAATATTAACCGTATCATCAGTTGGAGGTACAGCTTCCTCCATCTGTTCCTCGGTTGTTGGTTCTGGAATCTCCGACAGCTCGAAGGTTCTATTACTCGACTTGTTCTCGAGAAATTCTTTCTCTAAGAACGCCGCACTAGCCGCAACAAAAACTCGATGTTCGGTTGGCGAATAGAAGTAATGACCAAATGTTCCTTTTGGATAACCTATAAAGTATGTCTTGACCGATCGCGGGCCAAGCTTATCCTCGTGTCTCCACTTGACATAAGCCTCGCAGCCCCAAACCCGAATAAAGGACAAGTTAGGTACCGTTCCCTTCCACATTTCATATGGAGTCTTGTCGACAGCTTTAGACGGACTTCGGTTAAGTATAAGAGTAGCTGACAAAAGAGCATAACCCCATAATGAATCAGGCACTACGGTGTGACTCATCATGGATCGAACCATATCAAGTAAGGTTCGATTTATCCGTTCGGACACACCATTTAATTGAGGTGTTCCAGGTTTAGTTAACTGTAGAGCGATTCCACAGTCTTTCAGGTGTTGATCAAACTCATTTGAAAGATATTCGCCACCCCGATCTGAACGGAGTGCTTTAATCTTTCTACCCAGTTGGTTATGTTCCCTATTCTGGTATTCCTTGAATTTCTCAAAGGACTCACTTTTATGCTTTATTAAGTAGACATATCCGTATCTACTCAAATCGTCCGTGAAAGTGATAAAATATCTATAGCCATCTCTAGCGGTAATTGACATAGGTCCACATACGTCCGTATGTATGAGTCCTAATAGGTCACTAGCGCGCATTCCAACACCTTTGAAGGAAATTCGAGTCATCTTGCCAATGAGACATGATTCACACGTGCCATATGCAGAAAATCCGAATGAGGGAATAGTCCCATTATCGACGAGTTTCTTTACGCGTTTCTCATTTATGTGTCCCATTCGACAATGCCATAGATAGGTTTGATCTTTGTCACCAACCTTTAATTTCTTATTATTCATGTGTAATACTTCCGTGGTTTGATCGAAGATATAAATTCCATTCATGGAAACTGCTTTGCCATAAATCATTTCATTAAAAGAGAAAATACAACTATTATCCTTTATTGAAAATGTAAAACCGTCTTTAGCAAGTACGGAAACAGAAATAATGTTCTTAGATAAAATGGGTACATAGTAATGATTATTTAAAGATAACTCAAAACCACTAGGGAGTTGGATTACATATGTTCCCTTCGAGGCGTGACTACTCGTGCTCCATTCCGACTGCAGTCCACATCACCTTTTTCGAGAGGTATGATGTTCTTTAGGCCCTGCAAATGATTACACAGATGAGAACCACAACTAGTATCTAGTACCCAAGTTCCGAAACTTGCATGGTTAATCTCAATCATATGAATATAAGATGACATACCAACAGGAACGACGCGGCCTGCCTTGATGTCCTCACGGTAGACGGGACAGTTCCTCCTCCAATGTCCAGTCTTGTGACAATGGTGGCACTCAATGTCACCACCCTTGCTCTTTGTCTTGCCCTGTGAGCCACTAGTCTCACCAGGCGCACTCTTACCGTTTCCTGGCTTCTTAAACTTTGGCTTACCTACAGCTAGGTCGCCATGAACCTTGCCCTTACCTTTACTCTTGTTGTGAATCATGAGAACATTCTGCTTCATGCTCCCACTCAATTTCATATCCTTCTCGGTCTGTACGAGAAGGGAGTGTAACTCATGAGGACTCTTTTTCAAGTCATTCATGTAGTAGTTCGCCCTGAAAAGGGCAAAACCATCGTGAAGAGAATGAAGCATTCGGTCAATGACAATGCTCTCACTGATTCTACAATTCGAGTGACTCAGTTTCTCGACATTCTCAATCATGTGAAGAATGTGTGGGCTAACCGGTTGGCCCTTCTGGAGTTTCGCATCAAAGAAGCGACAGGTATGCTCATATGTAACGATTCTCGGTGCCTTTGAGAACTCGTTAGTGAGAGTGGTGAAAATCTTGTTGCACCTTGGGCAATGAAGCGTCCCTGCAAATTGGTTTCCATTGCAAAGATGAGTACGTTCTTTATCGCACCCGCTTCTATAACGAAATCACTATAAGCGAGTGACCCGTTGATTCTGCATTTGGGCACAGGTTGACCGGTATTGGCTCGATTAAATACCCGAGCTTACCGTCGTGATGGCGCATTCCGTAGTGCCGCCTCCCGATCCGCAAAATTGGACCCATCATTCTTGATCGAGTGGTGATTCATTTGGTCCATGAACATTTTAAGCCAGGACGAACGATCTAGTGTGGCACTAGTCATTTGGATTGCGTTATTTCCAGCCATTTGTTGTAACAGTATTATTGATAATAAGCGTGTTCTACACTGCGAAAGAAGAATAAAATAATAAGCATCCATCGTTTTTATTTTAAGTCTAATGAACTAATGTCATAACGCGAAGACTCAAAAACATTTATACAATTGACCTCCCTCAAGAATTATATAAATGACCCCAAGACTCAATTCTCTGTAAATTGATAAGCTAACCTGTTAGCTAATTCTACCGTTAGAATTCTTGGTCGATAAATTTCTGTAAATACTATCTTTAGTCCATCATAATCACGAGAAACTCTTCGGACTACAATGTTGAGGTAAACTAAGTCAACACAACTACTTACCCAACATAGAAGGGGTCATATTAGGCCTACCGATGAAGAAGGGATTCATAGATGTTTGCCCTTATAAAGACTAATCTCAATTTCCGTTTTAGAGGAAGATCCCATCAACTTTTTAATTCATTTTAAGTGAACTATAATCTAGCATGCGAGAATGATTTAAACTAAGGTGATGGCTTAAAGACTTGACATCTGCATGTCCATGAAAACTAACATACAACCTATATGAGTCAATTTTCATGCATTTTAGTAGTAGGTGGTTTGGTTTTAGGCGGAATATGATGCAATTACTAGCATGTGAATGAAAAGCAATAAAAAGAAAAACGTAAAAAACAGTAAAAGTCCTAGTGTGGCCTATCCTATCAAAATGAACAATAAATACAAGTTTGGAATCCATCCTTGGATCCGAGAAGCTTGTCTTGATGTTCCATCTTGATCCATGTAGCGGGAGTGAGCTTGAATCTTCATCTTTAGTCTTCTTTGAAATTACAATAATTAAAATTACATAATTGACCTATTAATTACATTCTAATTTCAAAACCCAAAATTAAAATAAAGGAGATTCGAGATCTCATAATTACATAAAAATTATGTTTCCTTCATTACGAAAACATAATTGACTAAGGCCACACTAAGTATTACAAATTACAACCGATTGCAAAATTAAATACGTAAATAAAATTCATTCATTCGATTCATTCAACATAATTAAAAGCATCAACTAAAATAAATTAAACATACATAATACAATAAATTAATTATGTTGATTAATTTATCCAAACCATCTATTTAAATTAAATTAAGTGACAATTCCGTAATTTAATCACATTAATTCATACATAATCCATATTAAACTTGTAATATGAATTCTATCCGTCAAAATTTTAAAATGCTTTAAAATAACTCGGTATCATTAAATTGTGAACCGATTCACAATAACTAATTGGCCAAAAAAAAAAAAAACAAAATCCAATGCTTTAAATATGTCTCGGCCAAAAAAACAAAAAAAAAATTGATTTTTAATTGTCACAGCTGAAATTTTAAAAAACAACCCCTTTCCTATTTTAATTTGGTAAATAGGAAAAAAAAACAAGGAAAAACTTTCCATAAAAAGTTTTCTCCATCTTTTTCGGCAAAAGGCAATAAAAAAAACTTTCCTAATTTTTTTTTTCTTTTCTTTTTCTCGGTTTACCAAAACCAAAAATTAACAAAATTTCTTTTTTTTCTCGGTAAACCCTAAAAACGCCCTTCCCTTTTTTTTCTCTTTTGCGGCACTTATGCCCTAATTCAAAAATATGATGAAAAAGTTTAAGTTGCTATTAGGACATGATTTAGCAAATACATTAACAAACATGATTAATCGTATATGCTAAAACTATATAGCAAAAACGAATTCTTATATCAATGACATGATGATACTATATGTAATTTAACTTAATCTGCATTAAATCAAAATCCACCAAATTCTTCATATGATAATTTTAACCGATTAAAACAATGATATGATCTATAGAAATTGGTTATATATCATCAAACAAAAGAAAAAAAAACGGCACAATCAAAAATTTCGAATCACAAAAGGAAACCCTAATTTTTTCCGAAAATCAGGTTATGTTTACATACAATTTTTATGAAAATCATCAAGATTAAAATCGTAGCCTAGTGCTCTGATACTAATTGTGGGAAATAATCTGTATACTTCCCTTAATTTAGAAGGATTATAACGATTTAATAAAGATGATCTAAGGTCATAAAATAAAATACATAAACATAAGTAAAAAAATTTAGAATTAACCTTTGGTCCTAGCAGAATTGGCCTAAGAACAATAGCAACGTAGGTATTCACCTATTAGTTGCACCCAAGACGATCTGAGATATGCCCTTTGATTATGCTAGAAATCAATCTAAAATTTTCTATAAAATTTAATTGTCTTTGTGTTCTTGTGATGAGAGAAAGAGAGGCTAGGTCAGAAAAAGCATTAGGGTAGAAAATAATTCTCTACCTTTCTTTTATACAGACCAAAATACCAAGTTAATTAGGAAAGATATATATCTCCTAATTTTCGGCCAATGTGAACCGAAATAAGGAATTAAATTTCCTTATTTTTGGTCTTTCCAAAAATATATAAAGTGTGTTAAATTATCATCTAGTGAGGATCGAACCCATGACCTCTTGGCTTGTGTACCCTTACTATTACCACTATGACACATTCAACTTGTTGATATTAAATACAACTGATTATATTTAACTACGAATTAACAGATTAATTCGTCCAAACTAACCTTATATATAATTAATTAAATATAACTTATTATATTCAATTTACGAATTGACAGTTAATTCGTCTCAACTTAATATTATTTAATTTTCATTAAATAATTATCTCATCAACACATTGACTAAGTTTTTAGTCATTTTGGGCATCAATGTGATTATATTTCTATGACCACATTTCTCAAACACGTCCTATAGGTGTGACCTTTAGGGACGATTGATCACGTCATCATCGTATGATAATAACGTCAAACTTTCTAGCAAGCCAACCGTTATTAGGTAAACGTTAATCAACTGATTAAATATACGAAGTATACCCTTGTGAACCTGTAAGATATTTACAAATGTTATCACACTAATTTGTGGAGGACACCAGCTCCAACAGTGTCCTAGTTGTCCCCAGTGGAGTCGCCAATCTGTGGGCATGGGCCACGTCTCGGTCTGTGGATTTGGGCCACCTAGCAGTCCGTAGTCACGGGCCACCTGCACGCCAAGCCAATCTGTGGACATGCAGCGGTCTTTTGAAAGCCACGCTCGGCGGCGTAAAAATTCTTTCGACCGGATCATTTTAGATCGGTCGGTTTCGTCTCGGTAATGGTCTCGAAACGATTAGAGATGTTCGGAGTCGCCACCAAGCATTTGTGGGATGCCTGGAACCCGTTCGAAATCCACTTTATACCTCGGTCAAATCGAAGCACAAAGCAGCGTTTGACATAGGTACTAAAGATAAGGAAATCGTCCCTCTTTAGCATCCTATCTCTAGAATGACTCTCGTACGCCCTGGATAAGGTCGTCCACTATCTAAAGTTTCTGAGTAAGAGGTGAAGGTACGTACTGGGAAGCCCTTTAATCAGACACCCAATCCCGCCCGCGTTTAGCGGCCTCTACTGATTGATCTTGGTTGGTTGAATGCAAAAGTTGATAAAACGGTTAAAATGCATGAATGCGCATCCAATGATTTAAACCTAACATGTGAGAGCTTTCTAAGTCGGTTGACTTAATCCAAGTATAAAGTATAAGATGTCGAGTTGGATTAATGGTTGATTTGCATGCAAGACGGAAATTAAACATCCATTTACCGTATTAGGTTTAGGGTGCATAACATGATCCATTTGTCTTAGTAAGGCATTTTGCAAATATGGTTTTAGATAATCATATAGTCATCTGATCCGTCTTATATCCGGGTTAACCGGAGTCGGGATCATCCTAGACTAATGCTGGAAGGGAACAGGCCCTGTACCAGTCGGCTATATGAGGCGCGAGCCAGCCGGCGGTGTAAGGGGCCTCCCTCTGGTTTTGAAAATGAGAAAAGGAGAGCCAGTTTAGGCGCGGGTTAGCCCACGGTTTATGTGCCGTGTTCTGACCTTTTAGAAAACGTTATAAAACGTGTTGGAAATGGGTATTTGAACCCGGTTTGATTTAAAGGGGTCGTTTAGACCGCATTTGTTGATTTGAAGAACTCGACTCGAATAATCTTCATTATTTTGATAACATTCGGTATCGGGTCCGATTTGACAAACTTGACATGAATAGTTTTGAAAATAATTATGGACTAATTGTTTTAAGTCCATTTGAATGTAATTAGTCGATACTCATCATCGTACCCGGGTTAAAATCCGGCATGGTATGTAGAACCAAGGATGACTTTGTGTTGGTGACTAATATGTTTGTTTGAAAATGTAAAGAAATGAAATAAAAGGCTTTAAAATACCTTTTAAATGTCATTAACCAAATATTATAAGCGAAACACGGATTTAACCGTCATGGTATGAGGAACCAATGGTGAAAAATGCTTTATGGTCAAAACAAGTGAAATAAAATAACAATGGTTCAAAAATACTTGAAATGGTGAAAACCAATTACAAATATAGAAAATGGATTAAGGGAAATGACGAGAACAAACACGGTTTATCTCTGGTCTGAACACCCCATTTAGGCGCGGGCTAGTTGGCGACCTAAGGGACTTCTGCCTCAGACCAAAAATCAGTTTTGGCTCGTTTATTCCATATTTTGGTTCATGTTATGCATGTTTTAGCATGTTAGAGTCATGAAACAAAAGAAAACATAATAAAAGGGGATTTTTACACCCTCATACTTACATGTTTGGTTATGGCAAATGACCGACGTAAGTGTAACAACTCGTTTGATCGGAAAAACTCGGTTTAAAACCGTTTTGGTAAGTAAAAGAGTGTTTTAAAAGTTTAGTGATGGTGTAGTGGTCGAAGTGGTCGGACAAGTGATTTAATGCACGATGACTGTACCAAACAATGTGTAAGGCTCGTGTTTATGATCGGTAGGTCGTAAATACGCGTCGGGTTGTGACTTAAGAAGTCGAGTCGAGAATTTTAAGGGAGAAAAGAGGGGGCGGACACTCGCGTAAGTCTCAAATGGGTGGCATTTGAGGGGTATTTATAGGAGAATGAGTGGTTGTGTGAGTTTTGAGCGACGTGGCCACTTGGGCTGCTCAAAGAGGCGCGAGCCACGTCGCGGGTCTTTGAGCTGTGTTGTCACTTTCACAACAAACGCAATCACGATTTGTTCTATCCTAGGTTTTGTCGTCACATGTTTGGTACTTGACCAACATGAATCCGGGAAAACTTAAGGTAGAAGGTTTGAAATGTTTTGTTTTTTTTGGTTGACTCGGTTTGACTCGTTGTTGGAGTCGGGATTTGAATTTTTGAGTCGGTTTTTGGTCCGATGTCGGTTTTGACTCTAGTTAGTGTCATTGCGACCCCGTCGTCGTGCATTAAACACTCCAGGTATTTTTAAAATGTTTTGAAATGTTTTATTTTCGAAATCGTTTTAAGTTTTCCGACGTAAAGTTGTACACAAACTGTCGATCAAACGCCGCGATTCCAAAACATGTTGTAGTCCGATAATCATCGGGTGTTTGTTGGTGTCTCAGCAGATACTGGGTATCTACAGAAGCATGTGTAACGGCGCAAATTAAGTTGAATATGATGGAACTATATTAGTTAAATGCCGATTGTGGAACTCCCAAAATATGAAATTTGTTTAAAGAATTTAATTTTGGCGGTTGATTTGATACAGATTTTATTAGTTTCTTATTATATATATATATATATATATATATATATATATATATATATATATATATATATATATATATATATATATATATATATACATATATATACATACATATATATATATATATATATATATATATATATTTTATTTTATTTGAGAAATGGCTACGGTTTTCTTAAATAAGCGTAGCTTTTCTCAACTTACGGCTACGGTTGGAGTGGGAAGCTCCAAGAGGCGACCCAAGCGTAAGACGGTCTCCCAACCACCTTACGTCTCCTCAACAACCAAGTATCAACGCCACCACTCTATCACATCCTCCAACATTCACCACAAACATATATATATATATATATATATATATATATATATATATATATATATATATATATATATATATAGCAATATGCACACAAATGCCAAGCATAAAGCTATCACGTGAATTAGGATTACCAAACATACCTCATGATATAATCACCCCATTAACATCGTATAATGCAATACAATGACTACATGAGACCAACACCAATGGCCTCATTATCATGTCATGACGGAATCCATACTATAATGACACCAATTATAATTATCCTCTAATCATGTTATAATGCAATCAAATTACCATGTTAGACCAACAACAAAAACAACAATGACATATATAACACATGAACCACATTCATGTTACAGAAACCGAGTAGAAAAAACCTACCTTTTAGCAATTCTCCAATTAGCACAAGCAAGCACACTAATCCTCCTCTAACAAACCTTGATACTGTCGTTTCGTACCAAAAATAAAATACCTAGATTACTGCTAACAGAAGTCAGCGGCAAGTAGGGTCGATCTCCACAGGGAGGCGGTGTACTATCTATTTGTCTATTTATCTGTCTAAATGTCACTAATGGGGGTTGAATTGATTTTAACTAACTACTAAGGCTAAAGGCAAGAGAAAAAGGAATAAGGGAATTAGCAATAAGAGAAGGGAGTATGCTAGGAGTCGGTCTACCGTGGCAGCTATCAAATCTTATATTATTGGGAATACTAAGGCGATTAAACTATTGATAAGAAGAGCTATGGTCGTCACCTTTCGGTCCTTAAACCGCCCTAGAGCGTAAACAACTTAACTTTCGCCCTCACTGCAATACCCTATTGTAATTAAGCAAGCCTTCCCTTCCAATCTTTCGATCTAGGTCGGGGTTAACTAAATTTATGGTCTCCTGCATGCATTCATTCGACCGGATAACAATTAAATTGCCTAATACAATTCCTATCGCAAGTCTAACCTATTCAAGTCAGTTAAAACATCGCTACCACGGCTTCCCTAATCCTAACATACTAGGGGGAATTAGCTACTCATGATAAAATAAACAAGAACAAGAATTAAAAGAGAATTAAACATTAAATTAAGAGAGAAAAGGGAAGAAATGTTACTGAAATAATGATCCGGAATAAAAAGCAAAGTAACAGTGTATCGTTCCAAGAGAAAAAGAGAGTCGAGTGTCTCGGATAAAAAGCATAACATAACTGACGACCTAACTCCTATTTATAAGAAAATAGGAGTATAATTAAACCTAATGATGGAATTAAAGCAAAAAGCCCAGCCCGTCAGCAAAATCCACTCGATCGAGCAATTAAATCACTCGATCGAGCAAAGGCATAAAAGGAACTGGTCGATCGAAAGGAAAAATAGTCGATCGAGTACTTATTCATCCTAAAACCACTCGATCGAGAAGAAGTGGCTCTCGATCGAGAAAATGGGCTCTCGATCGAATAGAAACAGTTCTCGATCGAGCACTTCTCGGCGCGTAATTCTGCTTGGCGCACTGAACTTCAAACGGCTGCCATTTCTTCGTTACTTGGTCAAACAGGGTGATTCCGGTGGCGTTGGAAAGCTAAGAGGACAAACTTTCATCTCCAATTGGAATCACCTGAATATCTATTGTAGAACTCGAGATATGGCTCTTACAAGCAGGAACTAGCAAATTGAAGCACTCTCTTGGCTCGCCTAACTTCCTTACTCCAATGCGCATCTCAAAATAGCACTTTCCAAGCTCCGAATTATCTCTTCCTCCAAATGCATGCTAAACGGACGGTAAATAGCTTGATTTCACTACTTTCGGATCCATACCTGCAAATAAGACATAATAACCCAAAGTAGCATATTCGGGGCATTTCATAGCAATAAACCACGATAAAGGCATAGAAATACGTGCATAAAATAGGCTAAAAAGACTATATAAAATGCACGTATCAAATCTCCCCAAACCAAACCTTTACTCGTCCCCGAGTAAACTAAAATGCAACTAAAGGAACGGAAAAAGATAACTCAGAGCTAGCTACAAATGCCCACTTAAGCCAATTTAATGCAAGCAAACTAACACTTATAGCGAGACAGTCAAATGCAAACGAGTTATAGGATGTTTATAAATAAAACTGAACCGTCGACCTTGCAAGACCTTTAATAATGGACTCTCACGGGTCACTCTTTCTCTCATGAAGCAAAGGGCAAGCATATATATGTAAGAGAGGAAGAAAAATAGTCGCTCACCTAGACTACGACCTACATAGCATGCATGCAACTAATATGATAGACAATTCTAGCTACCGTACATACATTCCAACCAAACAAGGTCTGTCACACGGTAGAGGGCTTACAAAAAATATGGCTAAGTGAGGCAATGGGTAAGAAAAGGCAAAACAATTATGGGAATGTGGAGGTATAGGTGATCAAGCTAGTACCTAAACAGAACCATATATCAACATCCATTTCCAACTCAATTATGAAATAAACACATGCCCTTCATTTGGCATAAAACTCACCAAACCAAACTGAACTCACTCCTCAATAAATGTAAATAAAGCATAGGAGAGAAAACCGTCAACAAAGCGCATTTTTTTTTTTTTTTTTTTCCTTTTTCTTTCTTTCTATTTTTTTCGGTTTCTTCTTTTCACGTCTTTTCTGTTTTTTTTTTTCATTTTTTCATTTCTTTTTTTCATCATCACGTCTTATTTTTTCATCTTCCTCCTTTTCTTCATAAATTACCAACTCCGAATCAATAGATGCAAGCCAAACTCGATACAATAGACAATATACCGCAGAAACAATCTAAACTAGCTTGACAAGGCAGGCTAAATTTGGATGTAGCTAAGGGTCAACAGGCAAATTTGGCTAATGTGGAGTTTATGGGTAAAATGAAAGAAAGGGAATTTGTAAGCACCTCCCTGCATGTGACACCAACCACTAACCCGAATGTATGACGGCAAAAAGCAATTGAATTTCATATATGTGCAAATTGATGATACATGTTATGCAAGGAGTATACTACTCACAATCCTACATGAAACCGGTCATAAATGACACCAGTTTATAAGGCTCTAATCCTTAGAATATATAAGTAGGTTGCCAAAATTTCAGGTCAAGTCTATTCGTTTCACTAAATTAAACATTAACTCGTAGACATGCAAAAGACAAAGCTAAAAGATAACAGTTTAATGCAAGGCTTAAGCAAAAAGACAAACGCGATGCAATATCATCATTGAAATCTACCGTTCCGACTCGACCTATATGCAAAAATAAACGTGAAATTTTTTTGAATTTTTAACAATTTTACGATTTTTATTGAATTTTTGAATTTTTATGAAAATAAACAACAATGCAAGCATAAAATTAAACGTGATTCTTGAAATGCAATAAACAACATGCGAGACACGAGATATGGATGCATAACCTCCCCAAACCAAATGTACAATGCCCTCATGGTACCAAAACATGGAAAGGAAATGCAAACTAAAGGAGAAAGAGAGTAAAATGCGGAAAACTTACAAGATACGCGAATAAGGGGACCTCCCCAAACCGACCATGAAATGGGAGGTTGCTAAGGGCCGGAAAACCGTCTCAGGAAGCTAATCCAAGTTAATAACACTCGACCAAGAGGAATAGCAGCTAATCGAGTAGAGTGGGCGTCTAAAACGCTCGATCGACCGGGATGGTGGTCGATCGGATGGTTTTCTTCTGCAGGCACTCGATCGAGTAGATATTTGCTCGATCGAGAGGATTTGGCAAAGACAAGTGCTCGATCGAGTACAAAGAGTACTCGATCGAGTGATCCTCGCCGTATTCTGCAAAAATGCAATGAAAAACAGCCCGCAAACTAACAAGACAAGCATATCTTGAGATAGTCTATGGTATAAAAACCATTTATTACAACTGAAATTGAGATAAAAACAAAATAAAATCGCCGGGTTGCCTCCCGGATAGCGCTAAGCTTGATCAGTCGGCTCGACCTTCTTTTCTTCAAGCTCCTCTAATTAATCACAATCAAAACAGCTCAAAGCGCGCAGCAACCTGTCAAATAGCTGCGCATGTGCTACACAACAGCATAAGTAGCACCATAGTGGAATAGCAAAGTAGGAAATAAAGATATGTAAACATTTAAGTCTAACAAATTTCCTATGGGCGCTCCTAAATTTATCCACAAAATATAGGAGCGCGGGAGCAATTGACGATAATATAGGGCTCCAATTCAGATTAACAATTTTATAATGATAAGGACGGTGAAAAATTGTTAATTTGTGCGTCCACATATGAGGGGGTATAGCTCTGAAAGAAACAGCGGGAGTCAAACGAGGCAAAATACTATTAGGACAAACAATAATAAAATTATCGTTTACTACCTCAGATTGGTTGCTCTTGACCACGGAATCATAGGTAAAAGAGTTTATTACCTTTTCCGTGCTAGGAGCAATTACCGTCTCAACTGCTTCTTCATCAACCTCCTCAGTGGAATCCATCCCGTAAATCGCAGCTTCAAGTGTATCCGACTCGGCTGTGAATAGGGGAGGTTTACCGTAACCTTCATCATCGTCAGACTCGTCATCCAAATCAAACCAAAATGACGAACCAAAGCTCCCAATGGCCATTTCAGTCGATCGAGCAGAATAATCACTCGATCGACCAACTTCCTCCCGCATCTCACTCGATCGAGTAACAACATCACTCGATCGAGAACTATCCTCTGTATGTCACTCGATCGAGAAGGGATATTACTCGATCGAGGATCGTTTTCTGTAAATTCACTCGATCGACCATTATAAGTCACTCGATCGAGTGATTCTTCCTGCATAGAGCTGAAATCTTCCGTGGGGCGTGAAATATGAAAGGAACTCGTCGTCCGAGTCATAGAAGTCATCCTCATCATTGGGCAACATGGTTTCCTCAGGAGAAAAACCGCTCTCAACAAGGTATACCTCTTCTTCTTGCATCTCATTGCTAAGCCGAGCTATTTGTGACTCCAGTTCGGGGATTCGAGCGTCCATATATCTATCACTCTCTTGCATTTGTGATACAAGCATTCTCATTAAATATATGTCGACTCTGCGATCTCTTCTCTCTCCATCTCAATTGCTAATTGAGCAAGCTGAGACTCGAGCTCATCAAATCGCGAGACATATTCTTGCACTTGGAATGCAAGTGCCTCCATCAAGGATTTCAGCTCCGCAATGTCTTCTCCTTGTATATCAGGGGAATCTTGTTGCGGTGGCCATTGATAGGGCGGATGTGGCGGCACAACTACGGTGCATTGTGCTCGCAGAACCACATCTCCGTAGCAGATCACCATTTGTTCCATATAATGGGACATCAGTGATGGGTCAAAGGTACTCAAGCCTTCCCTTTGACTGTCTTTCACCTAGAACTGTCTAGGTAGTACCTGTAAGGCCTATCAAAACAGCACTAAACAAAAGATTAAAACGGCCTCAAGGGAAAAATCCCCTGAGGCTAAAAACAGATAAAATTAAACAAATAAATAAATAGATTGCCTCCCCGGCAACGGCGCCAAAATTTGATCTGTCGTTTCGTGCCAAAAATAAAATACCTAGATTACGCTAATGTAAGTCGGCGGCAAGTAGGGTCGATCTCCACGGGGAGGCGGTGTACTATCTATTTGTCTATTTATCTGTCTAATGTCACTAATGGGGTTGAATTGATTTTAACTAACTACTAAGGCTAAAGGCAAGAGAAAAAGGAATAAGGGAATTAGCAATAAGAGAAGGGAGTATGCTAGGAGTCGGTCTACCGTGGCAGCTATCAAATCTTATATTATTGGGAATACTAAGGCGATTAAACTATTGATAAGAAGAGCTATGGTCGTCACCTTTCGGTCCTTAAACCGCCCTAGAGCGTAAAACGCGACTTAACTTTCGCCCTCACCGCAATACCCTATTGTAATTAAGCAAGCCTTCCCTTCCAATCTTTCGATATAGGTCGGGGTTAACTAAATTTATGGTCTCCTGCATGCATTCATTCGACCGGATAACAATTAAATTGCCTAATACAATTCTATCGCAAGTCTAACCTATTCAAGTCGGTTAAAACATCGCTACCACGGCTTCCCTAATCCTAACATACTAGGGGGAATTAGCTACTCATGATAAAATAAACAAGAACAAGAATTAAAAGAGAATTAAACATTAAATTAAGAGAGAAAAGGGAAGAAATGTTACTGAAATAATGATCCGGAATAAAAAGCAAAGTAACAGTGTATCGTTCCAAGAGAAAAGAGAGAGTCAGAGTGTCTCCGGATAAAAAGCATAACATAACTGACGACCTAACTCCTATTTATAAGAAAATAGGAGTATAATTAAACCTAATGATGGAATTAAAGCAAAAAGCCCAGCCCGTCAGCAAAATCCACTCGATCGAGCAATTAAATCACTCGATCGAGCAAAGGCATAAAAGGAACTGGTCGATCGAAAGGAAAAATAGTCGATCGAGTACTTATTCATCCTAAAACCACTCGATCGAGAAGAAGTGGCTCTCGATCGAGAAAATGGGCTCTCGATCGAATAGAAACAGTTCTCGATCGAGCACTTCTCAGCGCGTAATTCCTGCTTCGCGCACTGAACTTCAAACGGCTGCCATTTCTTCGTTACTTGGTCAAACAGGGTGATTCCGGTGGCGTTGGAAAGCTAAGAGGACAAACTTTCATCTCCAATTGGAATCACCTGAATATCTATTGTAGAACTCGAGATATGGCTCTTACAAGCAGGAACTAGCAAATTGAAGCACTCTCTTGGCTCGCCTAACTTCCTTACTCCAATGCGCATCTCAAAATAGCACTTTCCAAGCTCCGAATTATCTCTTCCTCCAAATGCATGCTAAACGGACGGTAAATAGCTTGATTTCACTACTTTCGGATCCATACCTGCAAATAAGACATAATAACCCAAAGTAGCATATTCGGGGCATTTCATAGCAATAAACCACGATAAAGGCATAGAAATACGTGCATAAAATAGGCTAAAAAGACTATATAAAATGCACGTATCAAACCTCATCCTACAATTAATTAAGTAACTTCTATCACAAATATGTTCTACAACAATAAAATACTCTTAATTCCTTAACTAAACTATTTAATTAACTCAAACCCTAATTAAATCCTCATAAGACAAAACCCCTAAAAATCTAGGGTTACTAATAATAAATAAGAAGAGGAAAAGAGTAAATAACAACTTACAAAAGGTAAAGAAGACAAAAGGTTGAAGCTTGAACACCAAATATTTAAGGTAAGGTACGATTTTTACAGGATAAGGTTGTTGGGACGTTTTGAGAGGATTTGAAAGGTATAGTGGGAGTTTCGAGATGTTTAGGGTTGAGAAATGAATGGGAAATCTGAAAAGGGGGCTTATATACAACGACCTAAAAACGTGAAGCCCACGTGCGTAAAATTAGGTCTGAGATAGGCCACTCAGTCGAGTTCTGGGTAGCACTCGGTCGAGTGAACCGTACTCTGTCGAGTACACCAGCCACTCGGCCGAGTGACTCAAAAGAAAGAGTTGGTAAATTAACCAGAGGGCACTCGGTCGAGTACACTGCCACTCAGTCGATCTACTCGACGAGTGCACTACTAGAAAATACGAGGTATTACACAAACAACCGGACTGCAACCCGTAAAATAGGTACTCGGAACATGTTTATGGTACCGAGCCTGGGAGCTTAACCGTACCCCTGCCAGGCGTCGTGACACCACACAAGCCCCTCTATACTCAAGTCATAAACGTTCACGTCCCTCTTGAAGTGGGAAGCTCTAAGAGGCGACCCAAGCGTAAGATAGTTTCCCGACCCGTCTTACGTCTCCTCAACAACCATGTATCACCACCACCACTCCACCAACAACCCCCAACATCCACCACAATCACATATGTCACAATATACACACAAATGCCAAGCATAAAGCTTTCACATGAATTACGATCACCGAACATGCCTCATGATGCAATTTCTTCCATTAACATATTATAATGCAAATTCAATGACAACATGAGACCAACACCAATTACCCTTTATCATGTCATGATGGAATTCCAACTGTGGACCCCCGTAGTTATACAATAAAGTAAACACTAAAACTACGGCGGAAAAATGCGGGATTTTAAAAACTTTATTTATAAAAACCGCGGAGTCACTAAATAAACCAAATATTGAGTTTAATAAAGCTTTTATACAAAATACAATTTAGCTAGATGCACGGGATCTTAATCCCTAAACAAAAAAAAATTATAATACTAAGTACAATACTAAACTACAACGAGAAAGGTCATTCGTTGTAAGTACAACGCTCGCTACCTTACTCGTCCAAATACCTCATTAAGGCACCAAACTACAACATGTTCATTCATTAAAAATGAATGTCATAGTCAGTGGGGAGTAACTCGGGGTTCTCCCAGCCATATTACACAAAAACACACAAAAATAAGGTCAATATAAGTATAATCCAACACAAGTAAGTCAATTTAGATAACGTAATAGCAAGAACGAATAGTACACAATACAGCATCTGATCATAATCGATAACACAAATTTAACTATTATCGTCATCATGTGACATAGGCAAAGATAAACAATAACATACAAAATAAACCCCCTATATGAAACTTGTGAGTACAAAAAGAAAGAAGAGTAACGTTTATCGTTTGCCAACCATATCGATACTAAGAGGCTTGCATTTCACCCCTTAGTGCCCGATACGATAAAAAAACTCTTCAGGGAAAAACACAACGCATAGAAACAATCATGACAATATGACTCACAATGCTTAGCCAAGAACGAGACTAAGTAAGGGAATCAAAGGACACACCATTCAACAATTCAAGACATAACTCTCATGGTAAATGACATATGCAAAGCATCATAACTATGCAAGACTTTACGACTCTAGGCTTAATCCGCTGGGTAGGACGATGATAATAAGATGGTCCTAGTCTAAACCTGTCCAGAATCTCGGGATGAACGTTTTCCGATTTGACATGTAATAAACGTTTCGCATCCAAGACTCGATGCAACAAAGTGGAAGCCAAGTACCTCAAATTCGGTAGAACGGCACAAAAGGGGCGTAAAGAGAATGAGCATACCGTACCCGGCAGAACGGCACGAGAGTGGCGTAAAGAGAATGAGCATACCAAATCCGGCATAACGGCCTAATGGAAGTGGCGTAACCCAAAGTCATGCTAGCATGCTATGCGCAATGACACTACAACCATGGAATGTACTAATGCAACTTAGACATCAAGTCCAATAAGAAAGTTATAGGCACAAAAGACATGAGATATCGGTTCTACAGAAATATACATAATTAAATGACCATTCGAGGTAAACATGACATGCATGAGCCAAACACCCAAATTTTGTCACCCACAAGGTGAATGAGACATACACAAGTTTTTCTAATGATAAACAAGTGTTAATACGTCATACACAAGCAGAACTAACGTTTAAAGGTATATCAATAAGTTAAGGCAAGAAACGAAGTAACATATTAACCAAACATGAATCCATTGGCCATTCGAGGCAAACATAACATATATGGGTGAAATATATAAAAACCATCTTTACACATGTGAATTAGACTTAGTCAAATAGTTATAATGTTAAACAAGTGTTAATATACCCCCCATAGGCCTTAAAACAAAGGTCTAGGTAAAAAACAACAAGATAAGGCAAGAAAAGAGGGTCTTTACGTCAACAATGCAACTTGGCAAAGTTTCACGGCCAACTTGAACTCACACGGCCAAACTTGCATGGCCAAAAGCTCCTAGGAATCATCTCGCACGGCCAAAATCGGCATGCACGTCAAAGTCACATTGTATGTAATACCTCGTAAATTCTAGAGCTAGTACTCGGTCGAGTGGCTGAATACTCGACCGAGTGAGGGAACGAGTGAGTCTGCAAATTTGTTAAAGCTCCTGATCGTAGGTCACTCGACTGAGTGGAGGCTCGCTTGACCGAGTGGAGCCTCACTCGACTGAGTGAACCGAGCACTCGACCGAGCAATACGGGAACCGGTGAGTTTCCGCGCGTGGGCTTTCCTATTGATGGGCCTTGACATATATATACCCTATTTTTCTGATTTTCCCATTTTCAAACCCTATTTCCTTTTCTCTAAAACCCTCCTACCTATCTCTACAATCCCTTCTTCTCTAAATCTTAGATCTACAACTATGGGTGAAGAATTTGGGAGATTCGTTCACATATTCTTGTTCCTTATCAGTTGGTGAGTATTATACTACCTTTTCCCTTTATATTCGATAATTCGTTATAAGACTCCAACCCAAGAATTTGGGGGTTTTTATGGGTGTTGTTAATTAGTGATATTAGTTAGTTTTACGAGTAATTAAAGGGTAATAATAAGGGGTCTTGTGTTATATAAGAGTAGGATGTATATGATATCTATGATATGATTATTGTAGAATGAGACGATCTTATGAGGCGGAATCTTATTATATTAGATTTGCTTGTGAAGAATGCTAAAAGGTACGTTAATCCTACTCGGTTTTAATAATGTGGTCATTATATATGTTGTGGTTAATGTTGTAATTAGTTTCACATAATTAGAGTAATTGCATTATAACATGTTTAGTGGATAATAGCATCATTAAGGAGATAAGTATGTTGGTTGGATTACATTATAACATGATATTGGTTAAGACGACTTGATGAGTCGGAAATTGTCATATTGTGTGGTATCTTGCATTTATTGTATTTGTCATTGTATATTGGAGAATATGACGGTTGTGATTGTTTGGTTGTTGTTGAGGAGACGGAAGGCGGTTAGGAGACCGTCTTTCACTTGAGTTACCTTTTGGAGCTTCCCACTCCAAGAGGGATGGGCACATTAATAACTTGAGTACGGAGGGACTCGTGTGGTTGAGACACAACGTCTACCAGGGGAACCGGTTGGCTTTCGAACCCCGTACATTTGGGCGTGTCTCAGTACCTATTTGTGGTTGTTGGTATTTCTGAGCATGTCCCGGTACCAGTGTAGTTGTCGGTATGTCTGGGTGTATCCCAGTACCGTGGTGGTTGTGGGTACGTCTAGGTGTGTCCCGGTACCGGAGGGGTTGTTGTTTGATAGCGTCTCATTCATATTATAGTTATAATGCATACTCACACACTTTGAGTTGTGTCACACTTTATTTATTGAAACTGGCGTTTGTGTGTCTCTATAATTGTCACCTATTTTCGGGGTGGCCTGTGTCGATCCATATGATATTTTCGATCATATGGGGAGTAGGTTGATTACAGGTTTATCTTGTTGACGTGATCGGAATTTGGGCCGCGCCTTGGACTCGGAGTCGAGTAGCATAACATAGATGACATAGATGGTAGTCGACTTGTAATTTCTATAGTTCACATTTATAAGTTTGATTACATTTATGTAATCACTAAACTTGTTATTTATTTAATAAATTTTCTTAATTGTAATTCCGATTTTACTGCCTCGGGAAACCGAGACGGTAACATTTCCTAATTACCTTGACCGGGTAAGAAGGGGGTGTTACAAAGTGGTATCAGAGCGACGATTTTGGAACCAAAACCAATGAACCAAAATGAATCTATGGGTGTCTAATAAAATGAACGTGACTTGAGTACAATAGGAGGTCAGTTTTGGGTGAGAAGGATCCCTTATTTCAAAACTAGATCCCATTATTTCGGTTGGTCACTACGTGGGTGGTTATGAGTTGGGAAACGTGAAGTTAAATGTTGCATGAATATACTTGTGTTATAGTTTTGTTAAGCATCTTTCATGATATAGAGGTTGTGTGGCGAATGATAACATATGATAGTTGAAAGGATGAAATGAAAATGTCTACTTGAATGAGGTATATGTGATATGAGTGGAGGATTGTTTCATGTGAAATGCAATTGTTTGTATGAGTGTTGCTTGTTTAAATATGATGAGTTTTAAAGCCGTAATTTGCATAGTTGATAGGATTCTTACATGATATAACTGTTCATACGATATGTGATAACATGTAGAAGTTGGATGAAAGTAATGATACGTATGTCATGTTTTGAGAATGGTTGTTACGTGTTGGTGTGTGAGGGGCACTAGCCCCGTCCTTTAGCATTTCAATACCGCATATATGTTTGGGTTTCACTAATGTTATAGTTAAAGTGTGATTAGTAATAACTGTTAGTAAAATAGTCGCTTGTATAAGAAAAGTACTCCTTGGTTGAAAATTACAACCCATAGAGAGGCACCCAACCGAGTGAACCCTACCACTTGACCGAGTGGACCAATTTCCATAAACTTGAAAATTTCCGGAAGTGAGTCACTCGACCGAGTGCAGAGGGCACTCGACTGAGTGGACTGGCACTCAACCGAGTGCCATTTTCTGGGTTGTAAAATTCGCGAAATTTGCATTATTACCTTATTTCTTGCATTTCTTCATCGTTTCTCGTAACAAAAATACCAAAATATCTTTAAAATTTTCCTAAACTCCATTGTTGATGTTTGTTGCTTAGACTTAAACTTTCTACTCCTTTTTTATTCCCTTAATTCTTGCTAATTAAAGAATGTGAGTGGTTTTCTCATTGCTCTTAATTTGTTCCAATTTGATTTTGTTTAAATCTACGCTAATTCCTTCAAATTTTGTCAATTAATTGCATGACTTGTTTAGTTCATGATATTAATCACCTTCTATACCATTTATGATGTCAAGTGTAAAATTTTATGTTGAATCTTGCCCAAAAATTTTATGAATCCGAAAATATGTATTCTTGAGTCAATAATTGATTTGTTGTTTATTGCGTGGTGTGATCGTTCAACAAGGATTTAACCTTGGTTGTTATTGTTTACTCTTGTCATATGTTTGCAATCTTGTCTTGAAAATTTTGTTCCAAGAATTTTGAAACCATAATGTTCATACGTAAATTTTGATTCTTCTTGTTTAAAGACTTAGTTTAGTTGACTAATGATGCTCAAGAACCCTGTCATGCTTAATTTTTGATTTTCTCGGTTAGTAAGGTCATGCATTAATTTGAATCAAACTTTTATCTTAAAATATTGTCCAAATCTTTTGAAATTTCATTTTGAAACGAATGATTTTGATCTTTGTACTCAAGACTTGATCCAGTTGTTTCTTGGTACTTAGTACTTGTTGATGTTACATTGTGTTGTATTAAGCTAGCAGTGTTGGCTTACAAAATGTTTAAAGTTTTGTCATTTATGTTAGTTATACCGACAAATCCAATTATTTTTTATATACCCCATTTTCGTATAATTATGTCATAAATATTTAAATGTTACTTAATGATGTTACGCATGGTCTCAAAATTTGAAAATTTTGGTTTAAAGTTTTCTTGAATTAATTGAGTAATAAGATTTCAATTTTGTTAATAATGCTATATAATGTCTTAAGTGGGGGATTTCACCTTAAAATCTTGCCCAAATTTTTGGATTTCCATGTGTGAAAACTTGGCTCAATTGTCTCATAGTGCCCAACCTTTTTTAATGGTGATATGTGTGGAAAATTATGGTATTGATGCTCAAATTTTGATTCTATGTGCTTAATACTTGGTTTTATTGTGAAGCAAGCTTACAATTTTGTTAATAATGTGACATATTGTCCTAAGTTGGAGAATTTTACCTTAAATTTTCTTCAAAGATTTATTTTTTATATTTACCCAACCTTTCATGCCAAAGTTTGATTTCATGCTTCGTCATTGATTTAACCATGTCAATTGCCTTGGTGTTCAATAATTTGTCGTGTATTGCCTCGAATTAGGACCATCAATTATGTGATTTCCCTTCAGTTCATCTTTCCATGTTTGTCTTGAAGGTCATGAACACGAGACATGCGTTATAGTAGCGTTAATATGAGCTTAGTCTTTTGATGTGGACTTGAACCGTGTGAGTAGGTAGGTGTATGAATCATATTTGGAAATTATTATTTTTTTTTTGGTAAAATGTAAGTAATATTATACCAAAGTGAAATCACCAACATACATCAACCGTTTTACACACCCAACTACAAATATTAATCAACTAAATGAAACATAAAACAACCATATCCAATCTCTATAACTATCATTAATCTTCCCAGTAGAATGCAGCACTTGCAGCCGCAGTCTAAGGTTCTGCAAAATCTTCTCAATCAGTTTCCCCGGTCTCCGCAGTACTCCATCTACTCAACTCCTGTTTCTCATCTCCCATATATTATAAATCAGAGATTGAATACCAGCAGCAATGATTTTCTTCCTTAGTAAGTTCTTCAATCTTATCTTTAACCACCAGTGCATGAAGTTGTCTATAGGAATGGCCATCTGAAAAAATCCATTAAGTAAATCCAAGCAAGCTTTGCTATAAGCACACTCAAAAAAGAGATGAGTATTACTTTCATTTTGAGCTCCACAAATACAGCAGACAGTATCCCCACAAATGCCCATCTGATATAATCTGTCCCGAGTGAGAATTTTTCCATGAGCCACAATCCATCCAATCAGGCAATGCTTAGGTAAGCTCAGTGAATTCCAAACAAAAGGGGTCCAAGCAACCCTGTTGCTAGACGTCCCCAACCACGAATACCCAGCATTGATAGTATACTTATGCCCCTGTTGCAGCCACCAATCATTCAGATAACCTGCCTTCAACTTCTCTTTAACTCCACATAACTTTCTCCACGACCAGCTTGCACCAGTTTTAGGCTCATATTTTGAAATTAGGAATAGAAGAAAGTGAGTTTAGCTTGTGTATGATGTCTTGAATTGGGTACTATGAGTGTATGAAGTAATTTGTGGATAATAAGTAAGGTGTAATCTAGGTTGAACATTTGCTAAGTATTTGAACTTATGGATAGTGAACGAAATTTGAATTGCATATTAAGGAATATTATTGTTGAATATGGCTTGGAAATTTTGGTGGAACAATGAGAAAGTAATTGAGGTACCTAAGGGTGAAATAAGATGATAACTTGGGTTGTTCATAGTTGTAGGAATGTGTAAATGGAATTCGGGGATTGATGAGAATTGGAAGATGGTAACAAAAATTTATGAAATGAGAATATAAGAGAGTACTAGGTGGAACTTGAGGTGATTGATAAGACGGGTTTAATATGTTATAGGAGTGTCGATTTATGTGAGTAATTGATAACAGAAGTGGAGTTTTAGAAGTATAATTTGGATAAATTCTCATTTTATGTCATTAATACTATTTGAGAATAATTATGTAAAATATAGACCAATAAGTTTATGGGTTTATCTTACAACATAGTACAAGTTTATTATTGTGGGATTAAGTGGAGCAAAGGAAATTAAAAGAAGAAAACCCACTAAAAGACAAGGTCACATGGGTTTGTCTCACTTTGGGCCAACAAGTGAAGAAGTGAAGGCCTGCATGAAACAATGAAATAAGAAACACGAAGCATTCAACTTTGAAGAACGGAAAAGTGTTTCTTAGTCAGCTGAAGACGCGACTTGAGTATGGACACGGGCGACTCATGTCATAGTCAGTCCATGTCAGATTTGCTTATTTCTTCGTGTTATTTCTTTATTTCAGAGTATTATTATTAGTAATTATTATTATTAGTATTATTGTTAGCTAGTATTATTATTAGGTTAAGTATCTAGATCTTACCTATTATTCATCATTCAATAAGTTGTATTGGGAAATTGGAAAATACTCTCTAGAACCCTAATTAGTTTTGCTTAGAAATTATGAGGAACTAATCCTCCTTTCTTGGATCAACAGATTGAAGCTATTAACTAATTAATTGTGAGATTGTTCTTTCTTTCTTTATTTCTCAAGTATTGTTTATGTCTCTTGTTCTTATTTCATGATTATTGTTTCCTCTTACTAATCTGATCAATTGGTAATTGTTTACTTTAATTTATTGCATGTTTAAAAATTGAATCCGTAATTGTTCAATTAATCTAGACTAAAGCAGCAAACTTTAATGTATCCTAATAATTTGTATTTGTTTCATCGTTATTAGGACGAAGTAGAGACTAAACATATAATTTGAATCATTAACCGCGTGTGTTAAAGATCGTTATCTTTATTGCCTCCTTTGATTGTTAATGCTTTTGTTGGATTAAATCTAGACGCGTGGATTAGATTGTTCAATAATTAGAGTCTCCTAATATCGTGTTTCGAGTTAGTTGACTAAACTTAAGAGGAAAGGGAAACTTGTATTTTCACAATAAAGTGCTTGAGAGTAATTGGATTAAAGACAATCGAAGACCAATTGGTTTGTTGATAGTGAATGTTTGTTGACCCAAGACCTTTTAATCAACTGAATTCACCCATCTTTATTATTTGTTCAATAGTCAATAGTTTAATCAATCATAAAACCCCCCATATTATTGTCACTTTTACTCTTTACTTTTTATGCATTAATTACATCGCCTTCCATGCGGATTCTACACCCGATTTACCTCTACTATATAGTTTAAGGTAATAGGACTTAATTACTTATTTTTAGGAGCATAAGATCTCGGCTTACCAAATTTTGGCATCGTTGCAGGGGAAGACAATAGTTTAATTTTTGTGTGTTAGTGTATGGTCTTTATTGTTATTTAGTTATTTTATGCATAGTACTCGTTCTTCTAACCTGAACCTCGAGCCTTTCGACCGCGAGATTAAGCATACTCTTTTCAGGTTATGGAAGAACAAACGAGGTGCAATAGTGGCTATTCCCGAAGGCAGTGAGTTCGACGATCTGCATTCCGATTCTGACATTTCTGAAATTTATGAAGAATCCAAAAAGTCTTTGAATATGGCTAGAGAGACCTGCACATTAAAGGAGTTCACGACTCCAAATCTTGCTGTTCAGCCATTATGCATAACTTTTCCAGCATTGGGAAATGGAATTACTTTTGAACTGAAATCTGGTTTGATACATCAATTACCAAGTTTCAGTGGGACGAGTATTGAGGATCCGAATAAGCATCTTTCGGACTTTCATATTGTGTGCACCGGTATGAAGCCAGTTGATGTCACAGATGAGCAATTGAAATTGAGAGCCTTTCATTTCTCCTTGAAAGGCAACGCGAGAGACTGGTTAATAAACTATCTACCACCGGCGAGTATCACTACTTGGATAGGTATGAAGAAAGCATTCTTGGAGGAGTATTTTCCTCCTTCTCAATTAGCTCAACTGAAAAGAGCCATCCGTAATATTGAGCAGCAAGACGGAGAAACTTTGTACGAGTACCTTGAAAAGTTTAAGCCGTTATGTGCCAGCTGCCCCTACCATGGTTACTCCGAACAGGATCTCATCATGTATTTTTGTGGTGGACTGAACCAAGATGACCGCCATATGATTCATTCTGCTTGTGGAAGAAATATAGACAACAAGAATCCAGATGAAGCTTGGGAGGTTATCACAGAGCTAGCTGAGACCTCTAGACAGTTTGAGAGAATACCTTCACGGAGAGGAGTGAGTGTTATGGGTGTTAATCTTTGCTTGGAGGAAAAGGTTGATAATATTGCTTCTACACTCCATGATATGTTATCTAGCAGACAAATGGCTGTTATTTGTGGTATATGCTCTACTGAGGGTCATCCTAGCGATTTGTGCCCTCAAATGCAAGAGGGTGGTTCTCAGACAGTAAATGGTGTATGGGAGAGTAGTCCAAACAAGAAATGGGATCCATGCTATAGTACTTATAATGAGGGATGGAAAGCTCATCCTAACTTCCGTTGGGGAAATTCTCAAGCTAACCTATCATCTGGCCTTCCTAAAAGTCAGTTTATTCTGCGACCACAAGAGCAACATTCCATACCTCGGGCACCACCACAAGCCACACCAAGTTCATCAATGTCTACTAAGGACATGATTCGGGCTTTTACCATCAGTGTCACTCAAGATAAAGCAGGAAATAAGCAAAATTTCATGAATCTTGAGAATCAGGTTAGTCAATTAGCTACCACGGTGAATCGTTTGGAAGCTAAACAATTAGGTGCTTTACCATCTCAAACAGTTATTAATCCTAGGGAGAATGTGAGTGTTGTGTCAATGAGAAATGGTATACGCCAAAAGCTAAGCCTAAGGTGGTGATTATCCAAGAAAAAGAGGAGTTAGTGGTGGAAGATGATAAGCTGCTGAAAGATGGAGGAGGAGAAGAAGATGCATCTAATTCCAAGGAGGTGACACCATCCATGCCTTTATATGAGCATGCCTTTATATGATCCCCTCCCACCTTTTCCCAAGGCTTTGAAATATACCAAGAAGAAAGAGCATGACACTGATATTTACGAAACCTTTCGTAAATGCGAGGTAAATATCCCTTTACTTGAGTTGCTTAAGAGTGTTCCTAGGTACTTAATGTTTTTAAAAGAACTTTGTACAATTAAAAGAAATCAAAAGGAACTTAGTTTGAAAAGGCCAAAGGGAAAAGCTAGTGAATTTGTGTCGACTTTGTTTAAGAGTAAGACCCCTCCCAAGTGTAGTGATCCGGGTGTGTTCGCTATACCCTTCACCATAAGTGATACACGGTTTAAAAGAGCCATGTTAGATCTAGGGGCGTCGATATATGTCATTCCCTTCCATATTTATGAGTCTCTTAAACTTGGTCCTTTAAAGAGTACCAGGATGGTAGTCCAACTTGCTAATAGGTCTAGTGTTCACCCTAGGGGAGTAGTAGAGAATGTAATGGTTAAGGTAGATCAGCTAGTTTTTCCAAATGATTTCTATGTTTTGGATATGGCACAGGAGGTCAATGAAGTCCCAATGTTATTGGGTCGACCATTCTTAAAGACCGCAGGAACGCAAATTGATGTTCCAAATGGTTCCTTGACTATGGAGTTTAATGGGAGGGTGGTTAAATTTGAAATTTATCCACCTAATTTGACTAACTCTACGGTTTATTCTCTTTGTGCTATTGCTACTAACCATAATTATATGAGAAGCTGGAAGCCACCAATTCCGAGCAAAACTTGTGATATTTTGCAGGACTCTCTAACCTAAAGTGAAAAGGTGTATCCTTTTATAGGAGAATCTTAAAGATGCTGAGGCTGGTAAAAGAAAGGGTAAGACTTGGTTTGATAAACTAATTCGCCGGAAGGGCTCTGGTAAAGCAACACAAGTTATACATATCAAATCAAGTGCTCATTCCATTCCTTTGAAAAGGTAAATCTCTAACCTCTATCTTAAGTCGAGTAGTTCACCATTCCGCGAGATGTCGAGCCAACGACGTTAAACAACGGCGCTTCTGGAAGGCAATTATTACAAAAAAAATAAATAAAAAAAAAGAAGAAAAAGAAAGAAAAAGTATCTCGGCTAGGTGAAAACCCGAAAGGGCGCCTAGGCAAGATTGGGATGTGGCCGACGACGGAGTGAAAACCCGAAAGGGCGCTCCGGGTAAAATGAAGAATTGAGTTTCGTGCCACGAGAGTAGAGATGAGATTGAAAAAAAAATTAAAGGCTAGAGTGAAAACCCGCAAGGGCGGGCGCTCTAGGCAAAATGAGAGATTTAGGTAAAGAAAAATTCTTCCGATGCTATTTGATCTCTTGTTGCTATGTTGAAGATCGTCTGGGACAAGCGTTGTGAGTCTCATTGATTTTATTATTGTAACACCCCTATACTCCAAGTGCCTTACCAGGACCACCCAGATATAAGGATGTTACCATCTCGGTTACCCGAGGCAATGATAACCAAATAAACAATAATGAAACAACGTTTAAATAGAAATACATTAGTGAAAGGTTACAATCCAAAAACCAAACCAAAATACGTATACATGTTCTCAAACCAAATGTCTACTGATCTAACTGAAATGTTTATGAAAACTACTAAGCTACAGCGGAAGACCTCTATCATCAGATCGTGGCACATCCCAGCTATCCCCGTACTCAACTCATACCTGCTCAATATCTGCTCACCATCCCCGAATGGATCACCGCAGGTTTTAAAACAATAAACCGGGGTCAGTACTATTCACACAATTGTATACAACCAACAATACAGTAATCAAGATAGCTCAAACAGTCACACATAATCACCCACTCCAATCAATCTCCATCACCGACTGTCCACTAGACCAGCCCTGCCAGTGGGGGACCGCAGCCGTACCCACCAAATCCCCGCTCATCATACCTAGCGATAACCGTGTCCCATTAATGTGCACATCCCCTTCCGTGGCGGGTTCCACGAAGGGCGAAACTAGGGCGTGAAGCCACTCCCGCAAGTGACTCCACTCAGCTGAGAACGCATCTCGAGAACCAGAGACAAACAATCACAATTACAATACAACAGCAACATCCGTCTTAATCAATCAACAATCACTAACTACAGCACAATCACCACACATTATGTAAATACTACTGAGTAGGGAAACCCTACCTGGAAAGTACAACAATCAGACGGTCTCACAGCTGATATCAAAAAGCTTCCTCTACGAATCCTCCTCCTAACATACAAACATATAATCACTACCAAGCATAACATACTACAAAACCCCCAATTCCCCAAATTAGGTTTTAACCAACTTTAAAGAAACATTATAAAAACGGTATATAGGTCTTACCCTCGACGCAAGGATCACAACGGTATAAAGAAAGGTGAAATCCGACCTTCCAAGCTCCGGGATTTGCCAACAATGCGATTAAAGCAAAGAACGTACTTTGTTTTCTCTCTTGACAGTAATTAGGTTTTGAAAAGTGTTTTAAGAACAATGTCGGAAGTATTATATACTCTAATCGCATTATTAACAAAACCCGAGAAATCATCCCCCGTAAACCGGCTACTCGATCGAGTAGCTAAGGTACTCGATCGAGTGCCCCCTTACTCGATCGAGTACCCATGTTACTCGATCGAGTACCCAATAGGTCAGAAACTATTTTATTCTGCAACTCGCCCTTACTCGACAGAGTACCCCAAGACTCATAAATACGTAGTATTACAGTCTTCCCTCCTTAAAAAGAACTTTGTCCCCGAAGTTTAAACCACAACAAAACAAAGACTCACACTACGCACTCCCGACTCAACAACCAAAACAAAACTTAACATAAAACATATTACTAACCCAAACTCAACCCGACTCAACGACAACAACTATACTGACACAACATAAAAAGGGTGTAAAAACTTTTAAAAACTCTTTGCGATCATCTCCTACCCCTCTAAAAGAAACAAGGTTACGTCCCCGTAACCATACATACCTGATCAAAAAGGAAAGGGTAACGCTCTCTCATGGCATCCTCTGCCTCCCATGTAGCTTCCTCAGTCTCGTGGTTAGACCAAAGGATCTTAAGCAAAACTGTGTCACCACTCCTACTCTTCCTAACCTTCCGGTCAAGAATCTGCTTAGGTACCTCAAGATATGATAAGGACTCATCTAGCTCTAAGCTCTCTGCCTCAAACACATGTGACGGGTCACTCACATACTTCCGCAGCTGCGATACATGAAACACATTATGCACTCTCTATAACGCCGGTAAAGCCAGACGATATGCAACTTCCCCAACTCGCTCTAAGATCTAATAAGGACCGATGAACTTCTGACTCTGTGAGATCCCTGAAAAAGTCTCCTTTTTTGAAAATATGTTAATAAATATGGAGTCGCCAGTAGGTTTTATAAAAAAACATACAAAAACAAGTTAACGGAAAAAGCCCCTTTTGATCCCTGGAATGGGGACTAATCCGTCACTCTGGTCTGAACCAAAGACTGCGGATTCGGGGGTACAGGTACGATCAGGGAAGGTGTTAGGCACCCGGATCGCCCATCAAACTGACGGCCTCTACTATGTATTCATAATATTATATATTTGACGAAACTAACAATAAAAAAAGGTTAACTATACAATTTTATACATAAGACGATGTAAATTTGAGACAAGGACAAATTAACTTAGTTAGTAAATACAATAAAATAGACAAAAATAAATAAAAGGTAAAATAAAAGAACTAATTAAAAGAAAGAGTAGAGAAAAGCTTATTTGAATCTGGTACCCTCAGGCCTATGCGGATGTTGACTATTAATGAATTTCGACTTTGTCGTTAATTATTGGCTCTTATGCGCTTATATAGAAACTGGGACAATTTATTTGTAGTGTTTGATTTGAAGCTGAGATAGTTTTATTTGTGACGATGTATAAGAGTATTGAATTTCTGGTCAGATCTTATGAATATCAACGCTGGTTTGGCGAGTTTTCGTCCGTTCCCCCGAATCGTCCTCTGTCTGTATGGTATTTATAGTGGAGTTTCAGATTGAAATTTAGTCAGATTGGGAAACAAAGAGATGGAGTTTGTGTGCTTTAAGAGTTTGTGCGTCTAGATAATTAATCTTTAGTTATGATAAAGTAGGCATGAAAACTTAATCCTATTTGTCTTTTCCATTGTTTCCTATGTCTTAATAAGATTTGTAAATCATACGTAGTCTTTTGGTCGAAGTAATAAAGGACGTAAATCCAATTTAATAAGCACACTTGAGGCCACTATCATATAAACCAAATCCGTTTTGTGCGGATAATACACTATTATTCCGTAGCTTGAAAATATAATTGTCGAGGTGAAATTAAAGGAAATGGAAGGCTTTGAGGTAGTTTTATGCCATTTTATCGATTTATCAGGAAATAAGCGTAAAGAGCCGTAAATTATTAACATCGTCAATTTTCATTTAGTCATTTAATTTGAGCCTCATCATCGGGTACCCGTAAGGCTAGGTAGACATTTTGAGGTGTCTGCAGAAACCCCCACTTTGACCGAGTCTGAGTAAGACGAAGGTCAAAGTAGTCTGGTCGGGACAGATAAAGGATAAGAAACGTACCTGGACCTCTTTTTTTACCTGTCTGAAGTAGCTGGAAACTGGGACTGACTTAGGAAAACTTTGTTTTACTAATCTGGAATGAAGCTGGAACTGGTGCAACAAAACTTTGTTTCGTTGGTCCGAAACTGGCATACTGAAACTTTGTTTCACTAGTCTGGAAGTGGTATAGCTAAACTTTGTTCAGCTGGTCTGGACTGGCATGACAAAACTTTGTTTTGTCAATCTGGAATGGAGCTGGTAAAACTTTGTTTCACCATTCTGGAAACTGGTAAGGCAAAACTTTGTTTCGCCGGTCCGGAATCTGGTAAAGCAAAACTTTGTTTTGCTGGTCTGGAATCTGGAATAGCCAAACTTTGTTTAGCTTAAGGGTAAACCTGCAAAATTTGATTTCACAAGCTCGATTGCGTGTCAGGGCCCGCCGACCGAGGAATTCAAAATTTTATTTTGAAAAGGGATCAGAATGTAAAATTTGATTTTACAAACTAGGATGCAAAATTTTATTTTGCAAAGAGGAAGTTTAGAAAATTTTATTTTAAGAACTCAGATGCATGTCAGGGCCTGCCGACCAAGGAATTCAAAATTTTATTTTGAAAAAGGATGGATAAGATCGTAAATTTTATTTTACAAACTTAGATGCGGGTCAGGGCCCGCCGACCGATTTATTTAGAAATTGCAAAATTTTATTTCGCAAAAAGGGCAAGTTCAGAAAATTTTATTTTAAGAACTTAAATGCATGTCAGGGTTGCCGACCAAGTTTAATTTCAAAATTTTATTTTGAAAAAAGGAATAGAATGTAAAATTTTATTTTACAAACTAAGATGCGTGTCAGGGCCCGCCGACCGATAAATTTGAAAATTGCAAAATTTTATTTCGCAAAAAGGGCAAGTTCAGAAAATTTTATTTTAAGAACTTAAATGCATGTCAGGGCCTGCCGACCAAAGAATTTCAAAATTTTATTTTGAAAAAGAAGCCGATTTGAGGATCGTAAAATTTTATTTCACGAAAAGAGCTGGAGAATTGATTGATTTTGAAACTGGCAAAATTTTATTACGAGAGAAAATGAGACTTTATGAGAAGCCCCCCCCCCCTTTGGATGAATCTGGAGATCTGGAATATTTAGTGACACGTATATGACATCTAAAATGCAAATGCATGCCCTGGACAATTAGATATGATGCACTGATGAACGCAAAATGTTGTTTTCCGAAAACATTTGAAATGAGTATTGAAAAAGTTTTCATTTTATTTTTGAAAATATTTTGAAAAAGATGGGGTCTGACCCAAATGTGATCCAAATAGAAAGACTGGACACTGACTCGACATTTTACTTTGGAAGTAGTTAACAATTTATCTGGTGTAGAGAATAATTGTATCATTTTTATTTGACCTGTTAATTTGAGTTATATTTTAATGAGTTTTGTCCTCTTTAAAGTAACAAGCTCTACTAATGAAGTAAAACTAATACCATAGAAACAAAATACTTATGTGACCGTATAAACTTAGTGTACATCCCCCGAATTCCTAGATGCTGAACAAGGGTGATAAATGGAGTGGAGTAGAAGGTTCTATGGTGTTAGAAGACACTGGAGACCTGTGTGCCTCTCTCACTCACCTAAATGAATGAAAGGATCGTCCTAAGAGGAATTGAGACAACGTAACTGTGGATATTGACTTGTCTAAGAAATGGAAAATGACTACTTTGAAAATTGAATTGTAAAGTTTGACTGGAATCTTTTTCCTTGTGAATTTTTGAGACTTTTGACATTGAATTCGATTGCAACTTTGGTTGGAACTTTTTTGTCTTGTGAATTTTTAAGTTTTTTTTTTTTGACACTGGATTTTGTATCTCTTTGGGATCATATTTTTTTTGTCTTTGAGTTTTGAGACTTTTGACATTGGATTTGAATCTATTTGAGATCATTTTGGTCTTTGACTTTTTGAGACTTTTGTCACTAGAGTAGATTGCAACTTTGACTAAGTATTTTTGAGCTTGTATTGGTACTTAGAATTACATCGTAAGTTCATTTTAAGGGACTAGTGGTCACCTATAAAACAGCACGGAGTGCGCGCTCCCATGTCTTATTTGATTTGATATGTTTGGGCACGGGTGTACTATGAATCTGGTTTGAATATTTTTGAGCCAGTTTTTTAGCATCAATGGAAATGGATGACAATATTTGCTAAAATTGTCGATTATGTGAGTTTGTGCTCTTTTAGTAGGCATTTGAGATATGGGAAATTGACAAATTTGGTAAATAGAGAGTTGTGCTCATTTAGATTAGTAGTCATATGAAATATGGAGAATTTGACAAATCGGGAAAAAGAAAGAGTCTCCAAACCTAGAGGTCACCTAGCTAGAGACACGGCGATCAAGGAATTATCACACCACAGGAGATGGAAAAGATAGTCAAATGCACGCCCTCGTTCAGCCTGACTCTAAGAGCTCGATTGATCTACACTAAAGAGATACGCCCTAAAGTATTTCAAGTCTATTCTACTAGTTAAGGGTAAAAAGTAGAACAAGTGACTAACAAAAATGACATATGCTCTTCTATTTTCCTATTTATATAACTCAAAAAGGACTAGGATGGTCCTATATTTAACTGACACGTTAAATGTCTTACATGAAAAAATTATTAGTGGCAAAATTAATGATGAGATTAAGATACATTTGTACGAATGTTCATTCAAGTACAAATTGCCAATTGCCAAACACACTGCATAACGTGCTCACTAATGCAATTGTAGATTTTTTTCCATGCAAGAGAAACCAAAGAGTGACGGTGGATATCACATTAAAGTCTAGAAATAGAAATTTGTGATAATTATTTTGAAATTGATGGAAAGACTCGCTGTGTGAGACGATATATACAGATTTCTACAAGGATCATGAATGAGTTAAAAAAGAAATTGGAAAATAGAAAATTGTAAAGAAAGAAAAGGAAAAGTTTTTATTTTGTTTGTCTTATTTTTTAAAAAATATATCGAGGAAAAAATTTTAAGACCCCTATTTGTTTAAAGGAATACGGAAAAAGAAAAAAAAAAGAAAAACAAAAGAAAAATATATAAAAAGCAAAACAGAACAGGTATGCTGATGCCTTATGTTTTTGATTATGTACAAATGATGAATTAGGCATTGACGCATTTACATACAAATATTCAATATTCATGGTCTAAATTCTAATAATGACATCATTTGAGTTCAATTTACTTATGTACAATAATGACCACCAACGACCCTAATAACTAGTTGTTATGTTGCCGAAACATGAATGGAAAGTGAAAACTCTTTTGATGCACACACAGTTAAAGACACTCTGCCTACCAAATTTGCAAGTAGAAACCTAGATAAGATGCACCTAACTTTAAGAGGTATCGTATTTAATTAATGCACAAGCTATATGTAAATACTCGTTCTAATAAAGACCTTGTACACTCTTAGTGTTAACAATATGACTTATATGTACAAAGGAATTTAAACTGTACGCAGGCATCGATGTTATGCAAGTTATCTTATGACATAATTGAATAACTCATACGACAAGAAAAATTTTAACAAGAGTACAGACAATAAAGTAATAAACAACGAATATATGATCCTAATCAAAGGTTCTACGGGATCTATGGTTAGGTTTGCGGGTTGGATATTGGGTACTCACGACATTAAAATACCTGAGGGTATCTCTCGCTTTTGTGCTCACTCAGTCATATGGACCAAGCGAGTTGCCAAAACACAACGTCATGAGGTGGAAAATATGTGTAAGGCCTAGTCGGTCGAATGGACCTTCTAGGTATATAACATACTTTACCGAGGGTGAATTAGGGTAGCTTAAATGGCATAATATTGACTTACGGGGAGTCTATGCCTTTTTTGTCTATACAATAATTAGATCAATATTAATTAAAAAAAATTAAAAAAAATTAACAAATTACAAAAAATATAATAAGATTAGTCCATATATACAAGCAGAAGATTAGGTGCACAATATTGGATTTGCCTTAACCTGCATGAAACACACGTCTTACATGGAAATTGTCAGATATGGATCACATTGCAAATAAATGTGTGTCGGAAAAAAAGAGAACAAACTTCCCGGCAAGCTTGGCCTCAAACCGAGTCAAATATATAATTTTACAAATAAATTTCGAGTCTTACCCGCTTATTAAGTCCCTAGCGGAGTCGCCACTGTAAGATCCCTGAAAAAATCTCCTTTTTTGAAAATATGTTAATAAATATGGAGTCGCCAGTAGGTTTTATAAAAAAACATACAAAAACAAGTTAACGGAAATGATAGACGAACCATCTCAGCCAAAACCTTAAGGTGATGGTTGAGGCCCAACTATTATAAATATTCCTATTACGCTCCCTCACTCAAATGTCGGTTGGGCTTGAAGAGTGGTCAGTTGTGCACCGGCTCCCCCGTACCGTGTGCTGGGTTTCCACTTCGAGTTTTTGAGGAGTTTTGAGGTTGCCAGGATTTGAACCCGTGACTTTTGGTCACACTGGCTCTGATACCATAAAAGATGATAAAACACCTTGGTTTATTCATTCATAGATCATCAGTATATATACATACGTAATTGCTATAGTTAGCTACAACTAATCCTACTAATCAAGGGATATACAATATTCTAAGTTAGCTAAAGAATACTACTAATAAGGAAGGCCAACTATACAATATACAACAGAATATTTCATATTCTATTAAGCTCCCGTAGTCGAAGCGGGAGGAGGACGAATGCTGAGACTAGAACGAAAATCGTCAAAAAGAACTTTGGGTAAGCCTTTGGTGAACACGTCCGCGAACTGATAACGAGAAGGTACATGGCGGACGACAACCTGACCGAGAGCCACCTTTTCCCTAACGAAATATATATCGAGCTCGATATGTTTAGTACGTTGATGATTGACGGGATTCCCGGCTAGATAAATTGCGGAGACATTATCACAATAAACAATAGTGGCTTTTCTAACCGGAGCTTGTAGTTCAAGTAATAAGTTACGTAGCCAGCAAGATTCAGCTACAACTTTGCAACACCGCGGTATTCGGCCTCCGCGCTTGAACGTGAAAGTGTGGCCTGGCGTTTGGAGGACCAAGAGATAAGGTTGTCACCAATATAAACACAATAACCCGATGTCGAGCGCCTAGTATCCGGGCAGCCGCCCCAATCGGCATCACTATATGCTGTAAGAGTGGTAATATTGGACTTAGTCAAGTGTAAACCAAAATGAGATGTACCACGTAAATACCGTATAATTCTTTTGAGGGCACCATAGTGAGCTTCGTGGGGATCATGCATATAAAAACATATTTGCTGAACGGCATAAGAAATGTCAGGGCGAGTAAAAGTGAGGTATTGGAGGGCACCGGCGAGACTGCGGAATAGGGTCGGGTCTGACATGGGTGAACCTGCATTGGCACCGAGCTTGGACTTCGTGTCAACCTGTGTTTGGGCGGGTTTACAGGACGTCATTTTGGCCCGGGCAATAATTTCTTCAGCATACTTCTTTTGATGAAGAAAAAGTCCCTGTGAATGCCTTATAGCTGAAATTCCCAAGAAATAATTAAGAGGTCCGAGGTCGGTCATCGCAAATTCAGTGCGAAGATGCGCCATAATATTCTTTTGGAGAGCATCAGTGGACGTGACTAAAATAATATCATCGACATATAATAGAATGTATGCCGTGCCATTGCCGCCACTGTAAATGAAAAGAGAATTATCGCACTTACTATGGTGAAAACCGATGGTGGAGACGTAGCTTGCAAACAGTTGGTACCAAGCACGCGGGGCTTGTTTGAGACCGTATAGGGACTTCTTAAGTAAACAAACATGGTCGGGTTGTTTTTGGTCTCGAAAACCAGGTGGTTGATGCATGTAAACCGTCTCCGCTAGATGGCCATGAAGAAAAGCATTTTTGACATCTAGTTGACGGAGGGACCAATTTTGGGAAACCGCAAGACTGAGGACAGTACGAATGGTAGCGGGTTTAACCACAAGGCTGAAGGTCTCATCGCAATCCACACCAACCTGTTGGGACCTGCCATTCACAATAAGGCGAGCCTTATAGCGCTCCAAATCACCGTTAGCTTTGAACTTATGCTTAAACAACCATAAACAGCGAGTAATATTGACATTAGGGGGCCGAGGTACGAGAACCCAAGTCCTATTCTTAATGAGTGCGTCAAATTCGTCATGCATGGCACGATTCCAATGTGGGTCACTAAGGGCGGTCTTTGGGCATCGAGGGACGGGCGAAACTGTTGGCTGTGTTGTAGAGCAAAGGTCAAAAATGGGTTTGGGCTTAAATATACCATGTTGGGCCCGGGTTGCCATTTGAGGAGACGAGTCGGGCTGGGTTGGGCCGAGGTCCGGTGTGGATGGAGACTGGGCCGAGGGGGGTGGCGTGTCGTGGACCGAGCTGGAAGGCTGGTTATAGTTGGGGTTTGGCTGGACTGGGGAGGCAGGGTGGGACTGGGCTGTAGGGGGAGTATTGGGCTCAGGGGAGGGTTCGCCAGTTTGGGCCAGAGTGAACTCGTGGGTCAACAGGGGAGATGGGTCACTCTCTAAGAAGTTATAAGCACTGTTTTGGGCCTCTTTTGATTCAGCAAGAGGAAAAGTGGTCTCGTCGAATGTAACATGGCGGGCTATAATAATCTTCTTAGTCTTAGGGTCATAGCACTTGTAACCGCGATGGGAAGACGGGTAGCCGATAAAAATACACGGAGTAGCACGGGGTGCGAGTTTGTGTATGGTGACGGTGTGGTGGTGGTCCAGTGACTCAGGTGGCGGAGTAGTGGTGGTAATAGTGGGATGAGAGAATGGAGATGACAGATTGAAAGGTGGTGAGAATGGTGATTATTGATGATGGATGAGTTTGGTTTGGTATTTGGTTTAGGATTTATCAAGTCTAGGTGGACACCATTATGATAAATAAGTTTCATTCCAAAGTGAAATGATAATTTTTTTCTTAAATATTATTTTAATAAAAGATTCTCAAATACATCGTAATAACTCTGTGATATACTCATATTTTGTTGCGTTTTCCCCTCTCCGAGTCATATTTTAGACATAGAATGTGCATTTCGATCCCGTTTTCCCGTCTATTTTGCTCTTATCTAGATCCCGTCTTATCTTGTTGAATGTTTCAGGTAATCGAGGCGAGGAAGCGGGACTTTGTACTCGGGGAAGGAGGAGGATGCGAGCCAAGACTAAGGCATGGAGGAAAGAGCATAGCAGCAGCCCCAGCTGGCTCATCTGCAGCCGACTCCCAGCTCCTCTATACCATTTTCAAAGCTCAAATCAACAAATAAGGTCTCCAACTAGCTGACTGACCGCCAACCGACCGGTTGGGAGTGCTTTTAGAGTTTTTCTCCAATTTCGAATCATTGACTCGATGCCTATGGGGAGGTCGGTGTCGGCCGCCCGGCAACATCAACCTGATGCAAGATTTTGTAATCCTCCCTTGTTTAAGACCCAAGTACTAGAACACTATAAATACCCTCTCATAAATTGTTTTGTGTACGAAACCTTATGATCTAGAATTCTATTTACTTAAGTTTAATCTCTCCTTAATCAAGTTTGAATCTTTCCTTGTCTTAGCTTAATTAATCTACAAATTAGCATAGATATACTCTAGTTTAGTTGTTAGTACTTCATAATTTTGGATTTGTAAAGAAGATTGAAGAAGTTCCTCTTCCTTATCAATTCAAGTTTCCATCTTTCGTTATTGTTGGTATAATTTCTCTCCCTTTTTATTGTTTTATCTTGTTTTCTGTTTCATCTCATTAATTAGTTAATCATTAGTCTAATTTATGTTGTTTGTTGGGTTACCTTCATGTTGAATCAATCATTTGTTGTTTTCATCTCCTTAAACATGTGTGAGTAGTCTCATTCTAGGGTTTAAGGGGATCTTAGGTAAATTTGAGGGAGTGATAATGGGTAGTTGATGTTGGGATTGGTGATTTGTTTATCTTTTTGTTCATGCATGGTATGTGTTTGACGGTTTGTTTAAGCAAAAACTTGAGCCTTTCATTGTTTATTATATGCTAATCTTGAAGCAAAAGTTAAAGAGTAGTGTTAGAATGGCATCTTCATGATGATTTTGGGTTCACAATAGTGAAATCTTGTTGAGCAAGACTTAAGGAAAATCTGGGATCAAAAGATTAGGATTAAGGCCCTAATCTTTCTGGCTTTTTTGAGCTGAACTGAATGGATCTGAGCTGAACTGAACTGAATTGAGCTGAACTAAACTGAATGGAGCTGAACTAAACTAAATAGAATTGAACTGAGCTACGTGCGGTCCCTATTTCTGGATTAGGGCAGACTATGAAAGGTAGGTCTTACCGTTATGTGCTTAACTACCAGTTGGGTATTCCTTTGATTTCGGTGCCTGGTCCGTGCTCTGCTTGCTCTCGGGTCTTTGATGGGGATATCTACGGGGATCATGTTGTGTCGTGTGCTGGTGTTGTTGGTATAAAACAACGGCATAACCTTGTTCGTGAAACCTTTTAGATATCTGCTTCCGATCTGGGATCTCTGCTTTTAAGGAGGTAGATATTGGTCTGATTGATGGGCATGAATGGTCCTTGCGTTCTGCAGAATTATCGCTTTACTCTTAGGACAGGGGCCGGGATGTATGTGTGGATCTGACCGGGTCTTCCCCTTTGACTCAGTCTGGGATGTCTGATTTTGTACCCTGACGTGTGGTGATTGATGCTGCTAGGCAGAAATGTGCCAAGTATCAGGGCTTGTGTTCAGCGATCGGTTATGGATTCTTACCTTTTTCTTTCACTTCGTTGGGGGAGTTGGGGGCAGATGACATTGCACTGCTCAAGCGAATTCAGAAATTTTCGCTATGTCAGGATGCCAGAGCGCGCGCTGCTTCTTTTATTTTTACTCCACTTAGCTTTGCTATTGCTAAGGGGGTGGGAGCCCGAATTATGTCTCGGTTGCGGGTTTTTTTTATCTCAATAAAAGTTGCGGGGTTTTTTTTATCTCAATTGTTTTGATCTCAATAAATGTTGCGGGTTTTCTTTAAAATAGATAATAATAATAATAATAATAATAATAATAATAATAATAATAATAATAATAATAATAATAATAATAATAATAATAATAATAATAATAATAATAATAATAATAATAATAATAATAATAATAATAATAATAATAATAATAATAATAATAATAATAATAATAATAATAATAATAATAATAATAATAATAATAATAATAATAATAATAATAATAATAATAATAATAATAATAATAATAATAATAATAATAATAATAATAATAATAATAATAATAATAATAATAATAATAATAATAATAATAATAATAATAATAACAATAACAACAACAATAATAACAATGATGATGATGATGATAATCATGATGATGATGATGATGATGATGATGATGATATTGATAATAATAATAATAATAATAATAATAGTAATAATAATAATAATAATAATAATAATAATGATGATGATGGTGATGATGATGATGATGATGATGATGATGATGATGATAAAATAATAATAATAATAATCATAATAATAATCATAATAATAATAATAATAATAATAATAATAATAATAATAATAATAATAATAATATTATTATTATTATTATTATTATTATTATTATTATTATTATTATTATTATTATTATTAATTGATAAGTTTATTTTCAGTCGTTTGGCCGTAATCAAAATAAATTTATCTCAGTACTAACAAAATAGCTAGTGATAAGACAGGTATCGAATCCACAGGGAGGCGAGTTAATTAATCTAATTTATTTATATTTAAGTTCGTCTTAAAGGTAACAATTTTATGGGGTTTGTTGTTTGATTTCTAATAACTAATTGCGATGTAAATAAAGACAAATTCAATAATAATAAAGAGTCTAGGGATCGGGTTCACTAGTTAGTCATTCAAGGGTGAGGTTTAATTCATTGATTAAGCAATTTATATTGTTAACAGTCATATGATCGGTCGATTCTAAAATGTCTTTTTAGATCTAAACTTGACCTGCAATCGTTATTATTAAATCGGTCTAATTCAATTATCGTGGCCTATACTAGTCTTAACCCGGTCGGTAAAATCCTAGTTTATGCAAGACTAATTAACCAATTCTGATCAGTAATTAATTAACTAGATGTAAGACGATAATTAAACAACAATCAAAAGCAATTTAACAATCAATTCATTAATAATCCCTTTTCTAACAACCTAGATCCCCTTTTACTCTAGATTATGAAATTAGCTACTCATATTAAAGGGAAGAACAACAATAGCAATAAGAAGCATGATGAAAAACAATAAAAGATAAATAACGATTGAATAATAATTATTGAAGAAAGATTAATACCGTAATAGAGGAATGCTTAGATCAGGAAGTAAGAACACTAAACTAAATTAAACTAAGAGTTTTAGAGAGTTTTCTAGAGAATAATATCGTAACTAGGTAAAATAAGACGTAGAAATAACTAGGGTACGAATTAGGTATTTATAGTAAAACATAACCGACTTAAGGAAATTGCGGAAAATTATGGAAAATATAGGTTCCTCAATCGAGCCTATGTGCACTCGATCGAGTAACCAACTGCCTCGATCGAGCCTGCGTGTAGTTGATCGAGGAACCACTCTGTTTCTGCTCTTTTCTTCGTGTTGTCTTCTTAACTTCTCTTCCTTCATTCTTATGGATTCCCGTGCCATACTTCGTGTATTCCTTCATGCCCACTCCGCGATGCCCATTTCATTCCTTTGCTCCTCAAATGCATCATTCCTGCATTAAACATCAAATAGCGGAAGTAACAACATTCTAATCATAAAAGGCATGTAATTAATATAAATTGGCACGAAAACCGTATCAAATGTAATTAAGGAGAAGCATAAATATGCATATAACTATGACTCATCAAACTCCCCCAAACCATCTCTTTGGTTGTCCTCAAGCAAAGCATCACACATTACTTAAGGGCAATCATACAAATGGTGGATAAACAACTCAGAGCTAATGTTGATGCACATACAAATCCAAAGCAATCTTTATCTGTAACAAAGCAATGACCAAGGTGTACCAATAAAACAAATTCAAAGGTATGGGAAATAGAAAACGTATCTCAAGTCTCATGTCACCATACTATAGATAAATGCCAAATACCTTTCGATCTTGCAAGACCAATTGGTCGGATTCTTGCGGTTTTACTCATGCACTCATAAGTATGTAAGGGTGAGTTATATGTGAAGATAGAAAGAAGTAGAAACACACACTCAACTTATGAAATATGCATGTAATCTAATGTGATAGAGATTTCCCCAACTAGTATGCATCCAATATGTAGACAAAAGTACATGTATCAAGGACAATAAGGGTGGCAAATGGGTTAAAGGGATAGAAATAATTTGTACCAAGGCACGTTATGGATATGTAGAGCTAAGAAGGTAGTCACAGCGCTAAACCAAAACCAATTCTTGATAAAAGTAAGCTTGAATACAACCCATCTAGAGAAATCATCTCAACTTTACACCACATGAGAACTTATGAGGTACTCTCCAAATATGCATTAGACTCTAGTAACATCCTTTCGATCCTTCACAAAACCAAATGAAGCAATTAATTTCTTTTCTTTTCTTCTTCAATTCTCTTTTTCTTTTTTTTTTCTTTTCTTTTTCGCTTTATATTTTTCTTTTTCCAACACAAGGATACAACACAATTGCTAAAAAGTACTTTGCTATATCCACATGACAATAAGTAACAACCCAACCAAAATAGCAAAATAGACAAGATAAATAAGCAACTGCGACTGTCCCGAAAAGGTAGGCAAATTTTTGGATCGTAGCTTATAGGATGTAATTTAAGATTGGCTACAAGGGTTCCAACGGGCTAAACAAAAGGTAATGTAAGGCTTTAACGGTAAGAACCGCCTATCCACATGTACTTAGTCAAATGAAAGCAATAAAGTATCAAGAAATCAATGTCACACTTATGCAATTTGATATTACACATTCCACAAGGAGAAAGCACACTCAAGCCTAATTGACAAATGAGACCGGATGTTCCTGGCCTAGGAAGCTCTATAGACTTCAGAATTTAAGTAGTTTACCAACATAATTGTGTACAATCTAATTAGCATAAGGCATGTAAATACGGTTAAGACTTGAGTTATGAGTGTTGTTTTCATAAATAACGGGTCAAAACAATGTACATGGACAACTATATGGGATTCAAATGCAAAAACAATGCAATTTAACATCATTGTTATTTAATTCACCAAGACTCGACCTAAAATAAAGGAAAAAATATATTTTTATATTTTGAAAATATTTAAATTGCTCTTTGTTGTTGTTCAGCTTGTTGGTTTGAATCTAGTTGATTAGCTTCTGCAGGGTTAATTAATTAGTATTGCATAAACTAGGATTTTCACCGATCGGGTTAAGACTAGTAAAGGCTACGACAACTGAATAGAACTAATTTAATGGTAGCGATTTCATGTTAAATTAGATCTAAAGGACATATTAGAATCGACCGGTGTTATGACCCTAAACAATATAAATTGCTCTATCAATAAGTTAAATCTCACCCCCGAATACCTACCTAGTGAACCTAATCCTTAGACCTTTTAATATTATTGAATTCGTCTTATTCATTTACATTGTTATTAGTTGTTAGAAATCAAACAATCAAAACCCCCAAAAATTTATACTTTTAAGACGAACTTAACATTAACAAACTGATTATTACCGCCTCCATGTGGATACGATACCTTACTTACCGCTAGCTATTTATTAGTAGTATTATAGGATTTATTTTGATTAAGGTGATACGACATTAGTCTTATCAAACTACAAAAACATAAAAAAAAATCACACAACATAAATAAAGACTCTCCCCCAAACCTAAATGTCACAGTGTCCTCATTGTGATGCCTACAGCATAGCAATCACACAAAATTTCCACCAACCTAAACGACACACCTAACAAAAGGAATGGGAAATAACAACAGATAATACAATAAAAGTAGATACAAGGGAAGAGAATACCGGGTAAGAGCGTATGAGTTCCCCCAAACAAGCTGAAAAAATAGGGGGAAAATCATCAACCGCGCAATTAAATCAAGCCAGCAACGTTTCTTAACCCAAAACAAAAGGTACTCGATCGAGCCAGCTAGCACTCGATTGAGTACTCATCCTGACGAGCAAATTACCTGCATTTTAAAACAAATGCCCATACAAGGCACAATCAATACAACCTAAAGCACGCAATATTAAATCAAAAAGTAGCGCATGTGCTACACAAAGACATAAGTAGCACCAATAAATAGTCCAAGCAAAGAACATAAATGACGAATAAAGTTCTTGCTCATCAAACTCACGATCTAATTTAAAATATGAGCAAGTATGTTCATCGCTCTTCAAGTTATCATCATTTGGAAGGAGATAGGGTGCTTCATCCGTTGTAGGAGCTTCATCAAAAACTTTGACGGGTTCCGCTCTGAATATCTCTGATTCCAACGCATCCAACTCGGCCTCCAAGTCAACACTCTCATCACAGTTGTAAACCATATAAGAGGAGGCTCATCTCCATAAATCAAACTCTCAATCTCATCCAATTCCTTTCTCCATGGATATGACGCAGCAGCAGGAACGTTAGATTGATTCATGTCCAAACAATAAGCAAGAGAATCATCAATAGTAGGAGCAACAACATGAAGCATATAACAAGGAGCAACTGAAAGGGGACGCTTTAAAGCGTTATCAAGAACAAATTTAATAGTGTCATCCCCAACTCTTAGTATCAAACTGCCATCCCTAACATCTAGGAGTGCTCCTGCAGTGTGAAGGAATGGTCTACGAAGAATAATAGGGACTTGGGAGTCTTCAGCCATATCCATAACAATAAAGTCAACTGGAATGAAATACTTCCCTACTCTAATTGGCACATCCTCTAAGACACCGATAGGCCTCTTTAAAGATCTATCAGCCATTTATAAGGTCATATTAGTGACATGTAGTTGACCCATATTTAACTTTTTGCATATAGAATACGGCATGATAATAACACTAGCCCCTAAATTGCAAAGGGCTTTATCAATAGCTATACTACCAATATGACAAGGCATAGAAAAACTCCTTGGATCCTTAAGCTTAGGTGGTGAGTTAGCTTGTAATACGGCCGCGCACTCTTGAGTGAATACAACTATCTCAACTTCATCAAAAGACCGCTTCTTGGATAAGATCTCTCTCAAAAACTTAGCATACGTCGGCACTTGAGTGACCAATTCTATAAATGGCACACTTACTTGAAGATTCTTCACTACCTAGATGAACCTAACGAACTATTGTTCAAGCTTAGATTTCTGCAATCTTTGTGGAAAAGGTAGTTGAATTTGAAATAGCTCGGTTTTTTTAGCTTTAGAAGTAGCTTTGGAAGTATTATCGTCAGTTACAGGGGTGACTCGATCGAGTCTAGTAGTCACTAGATCGAAGATCCTATTTTCTTCCAATGCCGTAGCTGAAACACGCGAAGAATCATCAACTAGGGGGGTGCCTCGATCAAGCCTGTGGTGTGCTCGATCGAGCACCGTGGTTCCTCTATCAATCGTGGATGGGCTCAATCTAGGCACCAATGTTGTTCTCGCTTTTTCACTTTTTGGCTTATCCCGTGTTTGATCTTTGCTTAATTCTTTCTCGTCATCACTTAGCTCCAAATTACCCAATCCCTTAGGATGCATGTAAGATATCTCATCTTCATTAATGGGCACATCTGGACTTTGATAAGTGGTAACGATCCTCAAAGAAATAGCATTAACTTGCTCATGTGCTTGTTTACCTTGAGGAGGAAGATTGCCGGACTATTTTGAAGGATTTTGAGCCGCCATTTGAGCAACTTGAGTATCCAACATCTTATTGTGAGCCATGAGTTCAGAAATCTGAGCCGTTTGCTTTTGTTGAATCATCAAACTTTGTTATAATAGAGCCTTCATCATTTGCCATCTCATTACTCGGAGCTTGAGGAGGAGGCTGCATCTGTTGAAAACCTCCTTGATTTTGCCGAACAAAGTTCCCTTGTGGTTGATTACAACGATTTGGAGGAATAATATAAGCATTCTGTGGCGGAGCTTGAGCAAATACATTCTGACTCCTTTCAAGGAAGAAGTTAGAATAGGGAGTACCTTGCTTGAAAGACTGGAAAGCATGAACTTGTTCAATGGTACTCATACACTTTGCCGCAGTGTGGCCATCTATCCCACATCTCTCACAGGACACTTCTTGTTGAACAAGATGAACTATTTCTTGCTTATTACCTAAAGACTGAGATGTCTTTAATTCGGCTATTTGAGTCGTTAAGGCCTCCAGCTGTGCCGCAATAGCGTTATCTGAACCACTTCTTCTCTTGCTACCTCTGGGGTTACCATACTCAGCAGTGTGAGTAGCTATCTAATCAATCAACTTCCAAGCATTACCGTCATTAGTATTATCCTGGAATCTTCCATTGGAAGCTGAATCAAGCAAAGCTCTGTGATCGTCATACAACCCATGTAAAACTGGTTACAAAGGAACCAAAGATGGAAGCCATGGTGGGGGACGGATCAAACTAGACTTTTGAAACGAACCCAGGCTTCATTAAAATCCTTAGTAGGACCTTGTTTGAAACTCGTGATCTGGCTTTTAAGAGCATTAGTTTTCTATGGTGGAAAATACTTCTTGTAGAATGCAAGAGCTAGTGAAGTCCAGTTGGTGATTGCGTCAGTCTCCATATCCAAATCATGTAGCCACTCTGTTGCATCATCTATCAGAGAGAAAGGAAAAAGAGTCTATTTGACTTGATCTTGAGTCATCCCTGCAGTCAAAGGAATAGAACAACAATATGTGACAAATTTATCCATGTGCTTGGCAGGGTCCTCTCCATCTTTTTCTCCAAATAGATTTCTCTCTACCAGGTTTACATAAGAAGGCTTGATCTCAAAGGTTCCTTTATCAGTGGTAGGGAGCTTAAAGCCTTTAGGAATGGAATCAACGGTGGGTTCAGAATGACTTGCCAAGGTCGGCATCTTCAACGTTGTAGGAGTAACGGGTGCAGAAATAAGTGTGTCCTCTTTAAAGGACGAATCTTCTGCGAAAGTAAACCGCTCGTAGTCAAGTGTACTCAAGTCTTCCACCTGACTTACTTCTCTTTGAAATTTTCGTCTGTACCGAAAAGTCTTTTCTGGCTCGGGATCAAAAGGTATAATCTCTAACCTGTTAGACCTGGGCATACACGAAAATAACAAGAAAAGATCAAACTGTCACAAGGAACTGATGCTCCCTCAGACAAAAGACAAAAATAAACAAAAACAAACAGAAATAGTGTTGCCTCCCCGGCAACGGCGCCAAATTTGATAAGGTTATTTTCAGTCGTTTGGCCTAATCAATATAAATCTATCTCAGTACTAATAAAATAGCTAATGGTAAGACAGGTATCGAATCCACTGGGAGGCGAGTTAATTAATCTAGTTTGTTTATATTTAAGTTCGTCTTAAAGGTAACAATTTTACGGGGTTTGTTGTTTGATTTCTAATAACTAATTGCGATGTAAATAAAGACAAATTCAATAATAATAATAATAATAGTAATAAAGAGTTTAGGGATCGGGTTCACTAGGTAGTCATCCAAGGGTAAGGTTTAATTCATTGATTGAGCAATTTATATTGTTGAAAGTCATATGATCGGTCGATTCTAATATGTCTTTTTAGATCTAAACTTAATATGCAATCGCTATTATTAACTCGGTCTAATTCAATTATCATGGCCTATACTAGTCTTAACTCAGTCGGTGAAAATCCCAGTTTATGCAAGATTAATTAACCAATTCTGATTAGTAATTAATTAACTAGATGTAAGACGATAGTTAAACAACAATCAAAAGCAATTTAACAATCAATTCATTAATAACCCATTTTCTAACAACCTAGATCCCCTTTCACCCTAGATAATGAAATTAGCTACTCATTTTAAAGGGAAGAACAGCAATAGCAATAATAAGAAACATGATGAAAACCAATAAAAGATGAATAACGATTGAATAATAATGATTGAAGAAAGGTTAATACCGTAATAGAGGAATGCTTAGATCCGGAAGTAAGAACAATAAACTAAACTAAACTAATAGTTTTAGAGAGTTTTCTAGAGAAGAATATCGTAACTAGGTAAGAGAAGATGTGTAAATAACTAGGGTACGAATTAGGTATTTATAGTAAAACATAACCGACTTAAGGAAATTGCGGAAAATTCTGGAAAATATAGGTTCCTCGATCGATCCTATGTGTACTCGATCGATTAACCAACTGCCTCGATCGAGCCTGCGTGTAGTTGATCGAGGAACCACTCTGTTTCTGCTCTTTTCTTCGTGTTGTCTTCTTAACTTCTCTTCCTTCATTCTTATGGATTCCCGTGCCATACTTCGTGTATTCCTTCATGCCCACTCCGCGATGCCTATTTCATTCCTTTGCACCTCAAATGTAACATTCCTGCATTAAACATCAAATAGCGGAAGTAACAGCATTCTAATCATAAAAGGCATGTAATTAATATAAATTAGCATGAAAAACGTATCAAAAGTAATTAAGGGGAGGCATAAATCTGCATATAATTATGACTCATCAATAATAATAGTAATAATAATAATAATAATAATAATAATAATAATAATAATAATAATAATAATAATAATAATAATAGTAATAATAGTAATAGTAATAGTAGTAATAGTAATAGTATTAATAGTAATAATAATAATAGTAATAATAATAGTAATAATAGTAAGAATAGTAATAGTAGTAATAATAGTAGTAATAATAGTAGTAATAATAATAATAATAATAATAATAATAATAATAATAATAATAATAATAATAATAATAATAATAATAATAATAATAAGGATTATTTCATGGGAATAATCCCAACTATGGCCCCCCCCTGCAAATAACACTCCAACCTATCAGTAATTCGAATTAAATCCATCCTATTCACTAGTCTTCCCATAACAAACTCACTTAATATCATTACCGGTTACTTTAGGTTATTGTCTCTTTCCTCCTTATATAGCATATTTCGACTGATTTCCTCCATTTTTGCACATCTCCTCCTCCTTTCTTCAACCTCTTTCTTCTCCTTTTTGCTTTTTTGATTCTCCTTCTCCCTAATTCTTCTTCTGCTTTATTTTTTTCAACTCCCCGTTTTCTTTCCAAATTGGTGAGGAAAAGTTCTTATGCAAGCTCATCTAATTCATGGAGTTCAAAGATCGTCCAAAACAGGGTTTTATGCAAACACAATGTTGGAGCAGTGTTGAGGTTTGCGAAGAAGGGAGAACACGCTGGTAAATGGTTTTATGGATATTCTTTTTGGCCGGTATGTTAACTGATTTCTTAATTATTTCTTATGTTACTGGGTTTAATTTTAGAAAATCTTAATTAATTGAAATTGGTATGTTAAATTGAATTGTAGCGGAATCACTGTGACTTATTTCAATTGGCGGAAGTGAACTCGGAAACTGAAGACTCAGATAAGAAGATATTGCTTGACAAAATACAGAAGTTGAAGATGAAGAATGAAAAGTTGAAGGGGGTTGTGGTAGAATTAAATTCTGAAATTAGGAAGCATAGAAAAAGCGAAAAATTAATGTTGTATGCATTGTTGGTTTCCTGGGTTATTGTTGCATTTTTTTGTATGTTTAAGAGTGTTATTTGATGTATGAAACAATGAAGGTTGAGAAATGTAAAATAAGTTCTCTATGACAGTGTTGAAATGTTTGTTAATACATCCATTAATAGTCATTCCATTCATACGGATTCCAAAATGTAAGCAGCAGCTTTTGTTTTTTATTACACCATTCTAAATAGGCAGTGAAATCCAAAATAAACATAAACAACTAGAGCTTGTTGTGGTTCAACCACTTTGTCCAAAATAACAAGCTAACATTAACTAAACAAATCATAAGAAGCTAATATAAACTGATCCTGACAAGCAAACATAAACTGCACCAACAAATCAGCTTGTGTGCCTTTCTTGCTTCTTATGGGTGGTTTATTGATGCTTGGGTAGGCTGAGTACTTGGCCCCTGGTCTCCACTGATGCTCACTGGTCCTCTAGTATTGCCTGGTACATTGGTGTATGCATTCCCATTGTTATCAAATAAAACTCCAAGTCCTTGTGGTGCCTGTTTCAATGACAAAAACCAAAACATTATCCATCACAGTTGAATAGTTATCAACTAACATTCAAACTGTATGCAACATTACAGTTAAAAATCACAACAAAAATGATTAGTTATGCTTACCCTTCCGCTGCCACCTCTTCCTCTAGTTGTCCCCTCTTCCTCCACCTCTTGAACTACCTCTTCCTGTCCTTACAGTCCTTCCACCTCTCCCAGTTCTGGTGGGATGTACAGTAGCCGTATGGTGAGAGGTAGATGTTGAAGCAACACCTTCAGTCACTACATTGTTCACCCTTAGCCTTCCCCTACCCCTTTTTACTAGTGGTTCAACAACCTTGTCTTTATCAGGACAGGTTTTTTGTTATGGGTCTTTGACTTTCAAACTGAGCAAGTCATTTGTAACCCATGTTTAGTTAGTTTCCCACTCCTTTTTGGATCCTCGTGTGGATCCCTTCTCCTCTTCTTCCTTGGCCTACCAAGACCAACTTTTATTGGAGGTGGATTTAGAGTAAGGACAACCTTTGGCCAATGCCTTTGGCCCGTACATGGGGCAATTGAACCACCATATGCTCTAAGATAGGCATCTTTCTTGTACATGTCATCCACATATTCTTCAGGTTGGCCATGAGCATTGAAGATAGCAGATACTGCATGACTACATGGGATCCCAGTCAAGTCCCATTTCCTGCAAGTACATGTCCTTCCAACCAAGTCAACTGAGACCTCATCTATGCCTTTTTTCACTTGAAACCTTATGGTGGATCAAGGGAAGACTTCATAGGCAGCAGCTTTATCCTTCTCAATTTCTAATCTGGCCTGAACTCTAGGACACACTGTCAAATCATTCTTCTCCATTTCAGCCTTTTTGAAAGCCAATCTTTGCATCATAGCTATTTTGATGTCTTCAAGCATGTATATCACATACTTTGGTCTAGCATCTATGATATATGCATTGAATGTTTCTGCCATATTATTCACAATTACATCAGTTTTGGTGGTGGTATTGATGAAAGCCATGCAGAAGACTGAAGGATTACAAGCTAAGAAGGCTTCAGTTCCCTTGTGATCAACTTCTCTCATGTCACTTAGAGCCTGATCAAAATCAGCTTGATTGTATGATTTAGCACAATTCCAGAACAACATCTTCATTTCATCAACTTTATAAGACTAGTGCCAGTCTGCAAAGATATGCCTGACACAATGTCTATGCTCTGCCTTTTGGAGTTCATGTGCAACCATTATGAGGATACTCTGCATACACAAGTACAATCAAGTTAATAAAGAAGTTTTTATAGCTGATATTAATCTAATTAACTACTAAAAAACATGTACAACTAACAGGATGGCTAATACCTGATGTTGATCTGATATGATAGTCCACCCATCACCTTCTTCTTCTCCTAAGACCTTCTTCAGTTCCTTAAAGAACCACTTATAGCTGTCATTGTTTTCCCCTTCCACCACAGCCCATGCTACTGGATACATTTGCTCATTAGCATCTCTACCAGTTGCAGCAATTAGTTGACCTCCCAAAAATGTTTTCAAAAAACACGAGTCAACACATAAGACTCTCCTACATCCTTCAAGCCACCCTTTTTTCAGAGCATCAAAACAAACAAACAGCCTTTGAAATACAGGTACTTTACCAGGAATGGTAGTTAGGGTGAATACACTGTTTGGCTCTTCATCAGTCAATGCTTGGATGTAACTTCCAATCTTACTATAGTGCTCTTTCATAGAACCATGAAGCATTCTATGAGCAAAATATTTCACCCTATAGGCAAAAATTTTCTTAATGAGGACCTTGTATGCCCTCCTTACTGTCTCAATAATATCAGTAGCTGACCAATGAGGCCTTGCTTTGAACACCTCTAAGAATTGCTTGGCTAACCAAGTTGACATCATCTGCCTATTTCTTTCTATGTTTCCGTGGCAGGTATGATTGGGTCAACTGATTTCACCAAAATACATGCACTTGTGTTGTCCCAACTGCATACAACTTAAAGGGACAACAAGGAACACATCTCACCCCAAGCCTTTGGCCTCTTGCTTTGTCACTCTTATCAAAAGTAAGATTTCTACCTTGTGCTATAGCATACCTTGTCACACAATATCTAAAAAACTCCCTATTTGGAAATCTGATGCCTACACACCACCTTAGCTTGCTGAAATCAGTCTTCTCATCAACTTCTGGTATCCTTTTCTTCTTTCTTTTACCTAGTAAGGGATCTTCATCACTTTCAGCAGGGGTGTGAATCTCATCACCACTATTATCGTGGTCACTTACCCTACCTTCATCACCCTTAATTAGTTGACCAACAACTTTTTTCTCACGTTCAACTTCTTTCTCTTGTCCAGGTAACAAGATAGAGGCACCTTCTATCTGTAGTTGCCTTGCAATCTTCAAGGCATTAGCATTCCAGCACTTAACCTTCTCCCTTGGTAGCTGCAACACTTCATCAGAGTCACCATCTGACTCTATTTCTTTCTCAATAAAATTCTCTACCTCCTCATTCAAGACATCAATTTCAATTAACTCATCATTAGTTAAATTGACCTCACTGGAACTATCATCACCATCACTAACATCATCCTCATCAGGATCATACCCAGGAGCATCACTCTCACTCAAATCATCCCACTCAACCTCATCAAATATACTTAACCCAGCATTGTCAGCTTCAGCTTCATAGTTGTCAAACAGATCTGCTATTCTTGTGTCATTGCAATCGTAGAATGATTCACAGGGTTGCATAGAAGATTCAGGAAGTGTGGATGATGCTTCAAATTGTTTTTCAGGAACTATTTGTTTTGATGGGGCAGTTTGTTTTGATGGTTTGGATGAGGAAGTTTGTTTGGATGGGGCTGCTTATTTGGAGGAGGCACTTTGTTTAGATGTGGTACATGCCTTTAGGGTTTCAGGAGCATTTACACCTTCTTTACAAGAAGGGCTTTTCATTTGTGGTCCCTTTTCTACAACAGCATTTACCCTTATGCCCTTAGATTCTTCTTTCCTCCTTGGTGTGAATTTATGTGGTAATTGAATAATAGTTTTGAACTCCTCATCATTCATCAATTCCATAATCTCAGGAATATCCCTCTCAGAAACAAGATAACACTCAACAACTCTTTTCCCAACCGACACTGTAGGCATAACCCCAACATCTTTATCATCTCCAACCTTCTACAAGCCTATCACAGGGTGCATATAGAAAATACCATCTACATTTCTCCTAAACCCGTCATACTTTTCATCCTCTTCAAGTAATATAAACCAACAAACCTCATCAGGGTCCACATCCACAGTCCTAAAACATCTGCCATAAACCAAATGTAAATGACCTTTCCTCATGGAACCTCCATGCCACAATTTCAGTGTAACAATGTCCCAAGGACTTGCCTAAATTAACAATATAAACATAAAAATCAAAACTACTGAAGAAATAACAGATTTTACTAATGGAGAAATAAACAATGTGGATTTATGAAGATTTATTGCATTTGAAATTGAATGATGAAGAATACCAAAATTTGATTATAAAAGAATATATCAGCCAAATTATACTACACTAACACATACATAAACATAGTATAACAAGATTAAACAGTTAAAATTAAAATCAAATTGAAATATTTTAAGTAAACGAGAGACTTACTTTTCCCATTGCCGCTGAAGATCCCAATGGTAAAGAGAAGATGACGAACACCCAGATGTAAATTGATGAGATTGATGAAGACTAATGGAGAAATTACAACTTGAATGATAAAGGTTAAGAATGGCGGCTTTTTGGAAGATGAACAAACAAAAAGATGAAAACGTAGGATAGAGAGAGTCAGTTTTGTGTGTTTAAAGTAGGTTGAACACACTTCTCATTATTTTAACCTAAAATTAACACGGCTTACCGGTTGTTCAAGTCTCCGGTCTTTTGAGTGTGTTATGGGAAGACTAGTGAATAGGATGGATTTAATTCGAATTACTGATAGGTTGGAGTGTTATTTGCAGAGGGGCCATAGGTGGGATTATTCCCATGAAATAATCCAAATAATACTAGTAATAATAGTAGTAGTAGTAGTAGTAGTAGTAGTAGTAGTAGTAGTAGTAGTAGTAGTAGTAGTAGTAGTAGTAGTAGTTGTAGTAGTAGTAGTAGTAATAATAGTAGTAATAATAGTAATAGTAATAGTAATAGTAATAGTAATAGTAATAGTAATAGTAATATTAATAGTAATAACTAGTGTGTAACCCGTGCAAAATGCACTAGCATAATATGAGTAGTATATAACATTTTAATTACATCGGTGCCAAAATAATTAGCAAATATAAAAATATGTAGACGTATGAATAACTAAATAATTAGATGTATAATTAGAATAAATAATGGTACAAAAATGAAGATTTCATTCAACTACATCACCCCTCATTGCCCTTCCCCTCAATGAGTCAATTAAGAGATAAAAGTAGACTTAGGCCCTGTTATTTTGGACTTCTATTTGCTTAACTGAATTTAGCTAAACTGAACTTATAGGAACTGAACTGAACTTATACGAGCTGAACTGAATTGAACTTATAGGAACTGAACTAAACTTATAAGAGCTGAACTAAACTTATATGAGCTGAACTTATAAAAATTTTACGCTTTATATATATTAATTTTTCTTATAATTACTACTCCCTCCTATTTTCTTATATCTTCCCCTTTCTTTTGGGCACAAAAATTAAGAAAGGGGAAGAAAGAAGGAATAAAGTATTGTAAGTGGTGAAATTTATAGGTGAGAGAAAATAATAAAGAATGAATGATGAATAAAGAATAGATAAAGTAATGAGAGTTGTTGATTTTTTAGGAGAGAGAAATTAATAAAAAATGAATGAAACTTACCAAAAAAGGAAAGAGGGAAGATAATCAAACTTGTGTGAAAAAGGAAAGAGGGAAGATATAAGGAAATTGGAGGGAGTACAATACATTACAATAAAAAATAAATTACATTTTACATTTTTTTTCTAACATCTATTTCCATATTATCATCATACTCGTCACTTTCATCTTCATCTTCATTTTCACTGACATCATTGAATCCATCTATTTTTTTAAGAATAATGTATATAGGATAATTTTAATATTGGATTTTTTTTGCATTGATTTTAATGAAAAGGGTACTGTTTTTTTTTTTTAATTCGTCAATATTAAAAACGGGTATGAATTTATAGTTAATATACGTTGTATAAACTTGTCTAAATTGAGCTTATAGGAGTTGAACTAAACTTATAGGAACTAAATTGAACTTATAGAAGCTGAGCTGAACTGAACTTATAGGAACTGAACTGAACTAAACTCATAGGAACTGAACTTATAAGAACTTAACTGAACTTATAGGAACTGAACTGAACTTAAAAGGGCAAATAGAAGTCCAAAAGACCAGAGCCTTAAACCCACAGTAAGTAGGATATACTCACTTGTTAATATCTCCCTAGTGAACCGAGTGGGGTTCATAACGACCAACGATAATGAGTTACTAAGTCCTAACATAACATATTAAAAGAATAAATAATTATTGATAGCTATTAACGCATACTTCCTCCGTTCCGATTATTTGTTTACCTCATTTGCTTACATATTCCATTAATGAGTGTCTCCTGCATTTGTTACCATTTTATATTGGGAATATTTTTTAAGGGTAATTTCACTATCCACAGAATACATTGTCCTACAAATAGTCCCCTTCTATTTCCTTAATCTTTATGTCAAAACAAAATGTAAACAAATAACCGGGATTGAGAAGTACTTTTCTCCGTATTCTTTTTCCATCCCACTTCTCGAAATTTCACTCATGAGTAGTAGAAAGAAAATAAACATTTGGAGGGAGTATTATCCAATGAAATTCCAAAATACCAAATTAATGCTCTGATCAAATTTCGAAATCGTATTCACCTAAACTCTTCTAATCAAGTATATAACAAAAAATACAATGGAGAAATCATACATTAAATACCACTAATAACATTACATTTCAATGCCATGCCTTAGTGATACCAGAAGTTACTCATGTGAAATAATTTGAGCTATATTCGTATGTACATTTGAACAAAATAATGCATTTAAGATGATAAAATGAACTGAGAAGAAGATCAACCCCTAAAGAGGCACCAATTTGTGTATTTGCATTGACAATAACAGATTAAGTTGGATAGAAGAATTAGCAAGCTAAAGTTCATATCATCTACAACATTACTTATCTCTGCCTCAAATCCTCAGAGCCTACCTACGTCTTCATTTCAGTCCTCATCTTACAACATGACTTTTTAGCCGTGTTTTGGTGTCACAAACTTGGTTTTGCACGAAAGCCTCAGCCACTTGTTTAGGGTGGTCCTCGTGACGATCAAACTTATCCTTAGGTCCGCGTCAACTTATCGATTTAAAATCCATCGTGTTGTCAAACTTTGCCAACCTATACACAAATAAAAAAATATTGGGTTAAGACAACTGGAATATGTTTGATTTAGATGCAAGTAATACGTGCTTCTGAAACCCCCCTGCTTCTTGTACGGAAAAACTCAAGAGCTGAGAAGCATTATACTTATGAACCCATCTTATTGTAAGAGAAAAAAAACTCAATAACATGATCTTACTCTATTGGCTTAACTTTTTGCAGCCAAAACTAACTTTGAGCATATAAACAAATGATAAAAAGGGTATGATAGTTAGTTGATTTTAAGAAGCTTTATCTTCTAAAGCAAGTTGATTTGGTCCGTAAAATGTATTGTGAACAAACAAAAATAAGGAATTCATTTCAACTTTCAACAATAATCATCAAATGATCTCACAACTCAACATCCCTTAATGAGAGTAAATACAGATTAATGGATTTTTCTATTTACAGATCAATATTGTGAAGGTGAGATGAAGATTTGAGGAGACAGTTTAGGTGAGTGTTACTTGTGGATGATTATATCTTTCTGTTTAGTTATTTGGTTCGTTTCATGGTGGAGAGGGAGTTTTATCGTGTTTCTTAACAATCATATAACTGGATTAAAAAGTCAAGGAAACTTATCAATCGTAATTTAATCCCCAAATCACAATAACAGCTACAAAAACTGTGAATCAACTAAAAAAAACTTAAACATAAAAAAGTAAATTACCGGATCAATAAGTCTTGCCGAAGACGAAAGTGACAGGAATTAGACCTTGTTCATTTATTTTGCCGAAGATAAGTGTCGCTGCGGTTGTATGCGACGGTCTTTTGGTGGCTGCTTAACTTTGTGATTGTTCATTTCTTGTATTTTTAGGATTAATCATCATAATTACTATGATTATGATTTGCTGATTTTACGGTGAGATAAGATTAATCATGGTTAGATAAGGTTAATCATGCAGCTTTTCAGAAAAAAAAAAAAAGGTGAGAATTTGGGAGCTAGAGGTTGAAGATGGCAAATTAGGATTATTACATATGTAATATGAGAAAGACTGGGATGAGAGAGATTTTAGAGAGAGAAAAGCTCTAAAAATCTAATTAGGGATCTTAATTTCTGCAATGGCAAAACATAAGAACCTTAAATCAAACAATCCTAAATCAAATAGTAATAATAATAGATCATCAAGTACTAATAATAATAATATTAATACTAATATAAAAAATCAAAAAAACGTAGTAGGTTCGTCTATTGCGGGTACGAGTAAGGGCAAATCCAAATCACCACATGTCGCTCGGAAGATTAATCTCAGTCTTACTCCGTTGGACTTGGATGTGATTCCAGAGGATAGTGAAGAGGAGGAGGAGGACGCTCCTGGGTATGTTGCTGAGCAGCAGGAACCGCGTCTCCAATTGACATCCGCTGATGTTGAAGGTGAGATTACTTATTGGTCTTTGGCTGTGTATTGTTACATCTTAGGGGCAAACCCTCCGCCTAGTGTGATTTCTTGATATGTTAAACGAATTTGGCAATCGTATGGTATTGATCGAATTTCTTTCTTACCGAATGGGATTTTTTTGGTTCATTTTAAAACAAAGGAGAAACAAATGGAAGTAGTTAATAATGGACACCTCATTTTTGATAACAAACCTATCATAGTCAAAGAGTGGAGTCCAGATACTGAGTTAATTAAACATGATGTGAAATTAATTCCAATTTGGATGAAACTGTATGGTTTGGACATCAAATTTTGGGGTAATGAGTGTCTCAGGAAGATCAGTGGCTTAGTTGGTAAGATGTTGAGATGTGATGAAGCTACCAGTCATAGGACTTTCCTTGGTTATGCCAGAATTATGGTGGAGGTCCAAATTAGACAACAGTTTCCTACTGAACTTGAATTTCTTGATGAATTAGGGAAGACTCGGAGGGTCACTGTTGTGTATGATTGGTTGCCTTTGTCATGTGTTAAATGTAAAGGGTTGGGGCATGTTGCTGCTAATTGTAAGAAGGTTGAGGGAGGCCAAAAAAAGATGTGGAAACCTAAGGCTAAGCCAACTCCTACTAAAGTGGTGAAACCTAATCCAAAGAATGTCCAGAAGCCTGTATCTCCTGTTGTTGCCACTCCTGTGGTTCAGCATACAGCTTCAGGGATTCAGTCTCCTGTGGTGCAGCAAGCAACTCCAGGGGTTCAGACTCATGTCCATGCTACTCCTGTGGTTGTTACTGAAGTTGGAGAGTATTCTGAAATGGGTGTGAAGCCAGCTGGGGGGGGGGGGGCTCCTTCCCACGAAGGTTTATTAGCAAGATGCTTTAGAATGACAATGGGGAGGCGAGGCTGTTTACTCCTAGAGGGCTTACATTTATGGATGCTTTGACTTTATCTATTCAAAAGGCAAGAACTGAGGGTAGGAAATTGTTAACTCCAGGCATATCTACTAATCATGGGTAGTTTGGGGTTTTGGAATGTGAGGGGTCTGAATAATCCAATAAAGCAACAAGAAATAAAGTGGTTTTTACACCAGAATAAGCTTGGGTTATTTGGTTTATTAGAGACTAAAATAAAAGGTAGCAATTGGATTAAGGTAAGGAATAATATTTGTGAGGATTGGGTAATCTGCACAAATAATATTACTCATAAAGGGGGAAGAGTTTGGCTGTTATGGGATCCTACTCTTTATCCGGTGGATATTTTGGCTGTTACATCTCAATGTATTCACTCCAAAGTGTTTGACAAGGCTAGGAAGGTTGGTTTTTGGTACACACTGGTTTATGGGTTCAATAAAAATCAGGAGATGGAACCTTTATGGCAAGCTTTGAAGGGTTTCTCCTTGTTGATTTCTGGTCCATGGCTGGTTGGTGGAGATTTTAACAGTATCACTGAAACAAAGGACAGAATTGGAGGTTTTGAAGTGGCTTGGACTGATATGGCTCTTATGAGAAGTATGATGTCTGATTGCCAGTTATATGACATGAAGGCTTCAGGCTCTTATTATACTTGGAACAACAAACATGAGGATGAAACTAGGGTGTATAGCAGGATTGATAGGGTTTTGATGAATGATCAATGGTTTCGCAGTTTCTCCGAGGTCGTTGCTACTTTCTTACCTGAAGGTTTATATGATCATTGTCCCTGCCTGATCAGTACTGATGCAATTTGTGTAATGAGGAAAGCATCATTCAAATATTACAACATGTGGGCTTTGTCTGATGACTTTGCCTTTACTGTGGAAAACAGCTGGCATAAGGAAGTTGTGGGTACTCAAATGTTTAGAGTTGTGCAGAAATTGAAGAAATTAAAACCAGCTCTACAGTAGTTGAACAAAGATCAGTTCAGTGATATTGAGAATCTTACTCATGTCACTGAGCTGGCTCTCAAACATTATCAGAAGCAGCTTAGCCATGACCCCTTGAATGACTTGTTGTGCCATGCTGAAAGAGAGTGTGCTAAGGAGTTGATGGTTTTGATTAAGGCATGGAACAGTTACTTAGCTCAGAAAGCCAAATAGAGCTGGGTAAGAGAAGGTGATGCTAATACCTCTTTTTTTTCATTCTAGTATAAAGAAAAGAAGAATGAGGAAAAAGGGTATATAATGTTAAGGATATGGATGAGAATTTATGCTCTACACCTGAGGATATCAAATCTGCTTTTGAGAAATATTATCTGAAGTTACTGGGCACTTCCAATCCTATCCAACCTGTTTCCAAGAAAGTTGTTAAGACTGGAAATATTTTGACTGTGACCCATCAGGACATTCTCCTTAAACCAGTGACTGATGATGAGGTAAAGGATGCAATGTTCTCTATTCCTGGTGGCAAAGGACCAGGCCCTGATGGATTTAATAGTCAGTTCTTTAAGGACTCTTGGAGTATTGTGGGGAAGGAGGTGTGTACTGCTATTAGGAATGTTTTTAGGACTGGGAAGGTCCTGAAGGAACTTAATACTACTGTGCTCACCCTTGTTCCTAAGACTGAGATACCTGATAGTGTGTTGCAGTTTAGGCCTATTGCCTGCAGTAATATAGTATACAAATGTCTCACTAAAGTGATTTGCAATAGACTTAGCTCTATTCTACCTGATATCATTAATCCTTCTCAGGGGGCCTTTATCAAAAATAGAGATATTGTGGGTAATATACTTATCTGCCAGGATCTCATTAAGCTGTATAGGAGGAAGGTTTGCTCACCAAGGATTATGATGAAAGTTGACCTGCAGAAAGTTTATGACTCTATTGAATGGAGCTTTCTCAAGGATATGTTGTGTGCTTTAAATTTCCCTCCTCTTAGCATTGAGCTTATAATGAGTTGTGTGTCCACACCTTCCTTCTCATTAGCTCACAATGGTGAAGTCTTTGGGTTCTTTAAAGGCCAAAGAGGCTTAAGACAGGGGGACCCCCTCTCCCCCTGCTCTTTACAATTTGCCTAGAGTACCTCAGTAGGCTGTTGGGGGTTCTTGACAGGTTTAAAGGGTTCAAGTATCATCCTCTTTGTTCCAAATTGAAGCTCACCCATTTGTGCTTTGCTGATGACCTGCTCATGTTCAGCAGAGGTGATTTACAATCTGTTACTCTTATGCTAAGGGCTTTTGAGACCTTCTCTATTTCCTCAGGGCTTAAGATGAATAATGATAAGTCCAATTTTTATACTAATGGGATTAGTGAGGCTATTGTGAGTAGTATTGAAGCAGCTTCTGGTATGAAAAGAGGAGGGATTCCCTTCGGGTATTTAGGAGTTAAAATTGCACCAAAAAGGCTGGGAATTCTTGACTGTCAGAGCCTGGTGGACAAGGTTACAGCCAGGATAACTAGCTTGGATGCAAAACACCTCTCTTATGCTGGAAGAATTACCTTGATTAAGTCTGTTCTAAGTAATTTTCATAATTATTGGGCACGGATTTTCATTCTTCCAAAAACTGTGCTCAATAAAATTGATGCCAATTGCCGAGCTTTCCTATGGCATGGTCAGGAAACAAAGGAGACCCCTGCTCTGGTGTCTTGGAAACAGATTTGTAAACCCAGGAGGAAAGGTGGGTTGGGTTTAAAGAACTTGCATCAATGGAACGTTGCCTTGATTGGCAAATATGTTTGGTGGGTTGAGATGAAGACTGATCACTTGTGGGTTAAATAGGTGCACTCCATTTATATAAAGCATTCTACCTGGATTGATTATGAACCTACCCTCACTACAAGCTGGCGTGAGATCCCTGAAAAAATCTCCTTTTTGAAAATAGGTAAATAGATGGAGTCGCCAGTAGGTTTTATAAAAAACATACAAAAATAAGTTAACGGAAAAGACCCCTTTTGATCCCTGGAATGGAGACTGATCCGTCACTCCGGTCTGAACCAAAGATTGCGGATTCGGGGGTAAAGGTACGGTCAGGGAAGGTGTTAGGCACCCGGACCGCCCATCAAACTGACGGCCTCTACTATTTATTTGTAATATTATATATTTGACGATTCAGACAAAAGAAAACGTTTTTAAAACAATTTTATACAAATTATTTACAAATAACTAAAGCTAAATTACGATAATATAAGAAGTAAAGAGTAAATATGACATCCTCAGGCCTACCTGGATACGGCGTTTCGACAATTAGCTTACTCGAATTGACTTTAGGGCGTCTTTATGCTCAAAATAGGATGGATGTATGTATATGGAAGGTATTCTGGGAAGGTAGTATTATGTATGGAATGGTATTTTCTGAAAAGGTAGTATATTTTTATGAATTTTCTTCTTTTTTCGAATAAGGGTGTAAAGGGGAGTATTTATACTAGTTAAGACGAGAGTGTTGGACGAGAACCGAAATTTTCGAAAGATAGAATTGTCCTACCAAACTCTATCCGTAAATCATGTACCATGATCTTTTTAGCTGGCAGCTTAGTTTTTTTCGTCCGTTTTTCTTATTGAGAACTCTACTGAAACTCCTTTTGCAAATAACTCTGATCATGTTGGCAACTTGACTTTCCTATTTGGACTTTGAAGCATGTGATCCTTTGGTGGAACAATTGGGAAAACAATGTTTCAAAATTCAATCTTGTTGTCGGGAACTCCATGTAAAACATGGTCTTCGACTATACATGTGAATTGTGGCTTTGGACTCTAATTTGCTTTGGACCTAAATGTCGTCCAACTATGATCTAAAGCAACATAAGGTGTGATGCCTTACATTTACTTTTATTATTTGCCCGACCAAATGTCGTCTTAATATTTACAATTTTGTGCCATTAATATATAACATTACTCCCATAATTAATTAAGAGAGGCTAGGTATGTAGTAAATTGTCGAAGTGGACCGGGCTATAAAATGGTTATTTTTGGGACAATTTTGAGCATAAATAACCTTATATCAAATTCAAGTAAGTTTCATTCCGAATTAAATAAGGGCCTCATCATCGGGTGTTCGTAAGGCTAGTAGACAACTTTGAGGTGTCTACAGAAGCCCCCACTTTGACCTAGTCTGAGTAAGACGAAGGTCAAAGTAGTCCGAACGGGACAGATAACGGTTAAGAAACGTACCTGGGACTCTTATATTACCTGTCTACTGTAGCTGGGATCTGGATTAGGGGTGTTAATGAGCCGAGACAGCTCGCGAGCAACTCGAGATCGGCTCGGTCAAAGCTCGGTCAAAGCTCGGCTCGTGCGAGCTCGACTCGGGCTCGGGCTCGGCTCGAGAGCATAACGAGTCAAGCCGAGCAAACGCTGGCTCGACTCGAAAAGCTCGCGAGCAGCTCGAACATGTGATTAGATAAGATATTCCTCATATGTAGTAAAAATATTTTATCATAATTATATCTTTGTATCATACATATCAAATGTCTCATCGATTTGTCAAATATTCTTACATATAACTTTTTGAGCCTTGTTATTAAAAATATTGGAAGAAAAAAAATAAAAAATTAGCAATTATATATGGGCTCGATTTGAGCTCGAATTTGGCTCGAGCTCGCGTTAAAGCTCGCAAGCTTGATAACGAGCACATTTTTTTCAAGCTCGGGTAAGCTCGAGATCGGCTCGAGATCGAATTTTTGTTCTTGAGCACAAGCCGAGCAAGGCCAAGCTCGGGCTCGGCTCGGCTCGTTAACACCCCTAATCTGGATACTTGCTTAGCAAAACTTTGTTTTACTAATCTGGAATGAAGCTGGAACTGGTGTAACGAAACTTTGTTTCGTTGGTCTCAAACTGTCATACTGAAACTTTGTTTCACTGATCTAGAACTGGTAAAGCAAAACTTTGTTTTGCTGCTGAACTGGAATCTGGATCTGGTATAGCTAAACTTTGTTTAGCTTGAAGGTGAGATCATGAAATTTTATTTCATGAGCTCGGGTGCGTATCAGGGCCCGCTGACCAAGTACTTTCAAAATTTTATTTTGAAAAAAAGGATGGATATGATCGTAAAATTTTATTTTACAAACTTAGATGTGTGTCAGGGCCCGCCGACCGATAAATTTGAAATTGCAAAATTTTATTTCGCAAAAAGGATAAGTTCAGAAAATTTTATTTTAAGAATTTAGATGCATGTCAGGGCCTGCCGACCAAGGAATTTCAAAATTTTATTTTGAAAAACATAAATTTGAAAATCGTAAAAATTTATTTCACGAAATGGGCTGGTTGATTGCGAAATTTTATTTCGCAAAAATAGAAAGGGGTAAAACATTATTTTACAAGAACTGATTTAAAACCGTCAAACATACCCAATTAAAGTACGTGCAACGGGTGAGGAAATAAGCGGACAATTTCATTGTCCAAAATTGAAATGGATAGTTAGATAAATTTCTTTTGACTTATCGTCGATAAATGGTCTTGTTTGGGTGTGTCATAAAGAAAACCCATTTTGGATCCCTAAAATTTTCCACCGTCCAAAATCACCATGTTTCTGAAATTGTGCACCACAAAATTTGATTTCTGGATTGTTTTCTTCGATTCCTCCATTGTCTCTTAACTGATCTTCTTCAATCCGTCTATTGTTGTTCACTAGATAAAATCAATTTGATGGCATAGCCCGTCAAATCCTTTGATTTCACGATTGCTAATGTGGAATGAAATTAACGGTAGATGTGCCGCCATTCCAGCTCCTGATTAGGACAAAATCAGTGTGGGTAACGCCGCCTTGCCCGTCATTCCAGCTACTGATCAGGGACAAGATGATAATCTTCAATCGGAGTTTGCATGCTAGAATTTCAGATACTTATTTCATCGATCAAGTTTTCCTCCGTATCATGATTTCAGGTATTTTTTTCTTTTCCCGATTTCTAATTAATTTTCTTAAATCCCTGCATTGTTGCTCAACGAAGCTCCAATCGTCACTTTGTGAACCTGATAATTAATTTTTTTATTCATTTATTATTTCTCGCTAGAGAATGAGATCAAACAAATACGACTCTCTGATATGGAATGAATTCAGCGTTGGTTGCACCGTCGTGGTTGTCATTCGAGCGCTTGATTGACAACAAGATGGCCGGTGTCGGAGAACCGTTGAATTGGCCCCTGATAAGGGATGTAAACAGCGACAGTTATTGTACCGTCGATAAGAAATCGTTCGAGCTTCGGATTGGTGACCGGATGACTGATGATGGAGCATCGTTGAACCCTTGGCTGTGACATTTGAACAGATTCCTTGGCACCAACTCTGATCAAGCTGTGAGTATTTCCGTCTCTTTATTGACTGATTCATATTTATGCCTCTTTTCTTTGTTTTATTTCTTTACTGGTCAAGTCGTATGCTTGATTATACGATTGAACTGATAGTTTTACTGGTCTTGCGAATCAAGTAGTGTGCTTGATAATAGGACTGAACTGATAGTGCGATTACGACATTAATGCAAATTATTCATGCTGAATGACACAAATAGTTTATGCTAATGATGCAAAGGATACATGTTGATGCACTTTCAACAATGAAGACCACACTAAACAATTAATGACGCATTTGTTTTTCAAAAAAAAAAATAGACTAGATAAATTTTTGTTACATTTCCATTACTAGTTCTGTTAAATAAAAATGAAAGATGGTGTTGTTGAGCATGATCCAGGACATGGGCAGGTATTCGAATTCAGATAGGAATCCAGCCTTTGGCCGTGATTTTTCTTAGAAAGTTCGGCTTATCGACTTCTACTAGAATTCTTAAATCTCAGTTGCTATTCCTATTCTGTACCTGACAAGGATGGGTATCTGGTAACTCCGTATTTAATACGGATAAAGATTTCTACTAGCCCCCAGTTTTCTTCTCTTTAAATAGCACTCTCTCTTTAAACTTCTCCATCTCAAAATTTCCTCTTCACTTACAATGTCTCAAAATTTTGAAAATGCTCTAAAATTATGGCTTGACAACCTAACGAAGGATGAAATGGACTACGTTATTGGTGTTCAGCTGGGACCCTTGCTACTGTCACTGAAACAAGTTAAGATCTCCTGGGATTTTTTACGCGCTGCCGCTTTATTTTGGGATCCTGAAGTTCACACGTATTCCGCTTTGGCGATCGTGAGTTATGTCCTATGACAGAGGAATTTAGTGCCATCCTAGGACCATCTGTTCAGTCTTCTCCTGCGCTTCCTAGTCTCGATGATGATTTAAGAAAAGACTTCAAAGATTATCTGGGCATTACTACTCGTGTAGATGTATTTTTGAACGGACGTAGGGTAAATCTCTGTCTTCTGATCGCGCACTTCACTTCCCCTAGCTATCCCAGGACTGTTATTGACTTCCGTTATAAAAAACGGGCATTGGTGTTATGCCTGCTCAACCGTTATCTATTTGTAAGCCCTTCCAATGTTTACGGACACGGCTGCTTTCTAAGAGTAGTAAAGCACATGCGCAACGACTGTTCACCTATGCCTCTGGTCTGAGCTAAAACTCTTCATTGCTTAGATACCTTACGACATAATCCAGAAGCTGCATTCTGCGGTAGCCCCCCTGTTACTTCAGGTAATTTCTTGTGTCATTCACACAACTCACATATTTTCCTACTTCTGATTTGTTGAATTATGACAATTAATGGACTAAGGTTACAAACTAATTACAATAAGAAACTTCCTACATTACTACATGGAGGTTTTGTAAGTGTCATGGTAAATGTCACTAGAGTTACAAGTCATAGGTTTAATGTAGAGGGAGTTTTAGTCTTCTTCCTTAAAGCCTTGTGGAAGTTATAGGTCTTCCATCTAGTATAAATAGCTAATGTATTAGCTTGTTTTGACATAGAAAATACAACACAAAATATTCTATCAATATATTTCTCTCCTTGTTTGATTATATTGCCCCTAAAAACCATCGTGGTATCGAGCATTTTTTTATCTTTGGGACCAAAAATCAAAAACACCCACATAAAAAAAAACATATATCTGAAGCATGGCTTCATCAAGTTAAGAATGCCTTCCGCACCAATTTTCGTAGGTGAAAATTATGATTTTTGGTGTATCAAGATGAAGGCTTTGTTAATCGCTCTAGATTTATGGGAGATTATCGAACAAGGGTTTAAACTACCCGAATCAACAGTTGAACAAAAGATATCGGTGATGAACAAAAGGTAGTAAAAGAGAAAACGACGAAGAATGCAAGAGCAATTGCATACTTACATTCTGCAATTGGAGAGGCGATTTTTCCAAGGATCGTCAATGCAACTTCGGCAAAAGAAATATGGGACATTCTTAAGGTGGAGTTTCAAGGCTCACAAAAAGTAAGAGCTATTAAACTCCAAAACTTGAGAAGAGATTTTGAAAACTTGAAAATGAAACCATCTCAATCAATGAAGGAGTATACGTCTCGAATCATTGATACGAAGAAACCAAATGAAAATTTATGGCGACGATATTTCCGACAAGAGGATAGTCAACAAAACTCTTTGTAGTCTCGACAACAAATTCAATTTCATTGTTACCGCTATAGAAGAGTCAAAAGATGTTGATACATTGTCTCCGCAAGAATTATTTGGGTCTTTACAAGCCCATGAGTCAAAAGTGTCCCAGAGAAACGAAGGTTCATCGGAAGGAGCTTTTCAAGCAAAACATAAACAAAAGTCCCAAAATTTCAAAAATAACAAAAATAAGCAAATGTCCAAAGACAAGTCGAGTACTAATGGTACCGAAAAGAAAGGAAGATTTCCACCTTGTGGAATCTGCAAAAAGACTAATCACATGGAGAAAAATTGTTGGAACAAAGATAAAACACCATGTGATATTTGTAAAAAGTTTGGACATGAACAAAAAGATTGTTGGTCCAGAGATCAACAAGCAAAGGCTAATGTTTCCGAAAGCGGAATCTTTGAAGATCATCTATTTGTTGCTTGGCCAAGCCTCTAATTTAAAAGCAATAAAGATGTGTGGCTAGTTGATAGTGGTTGCACAAATCACATGACATACAATGAAAGTATATTCACTCATATCGATACTTCATTGAAGACTCCGGTAAGGATGGGCGATGGTTCCATTATAGAGGCAGAAGGCAAAGGAACTATAGCCGTTCAAACAAAGAAAGGAACGCGCTACATTAGCAATGTCTTGTTAGTTCCTAGTCTTGCCACAAATTTGCTAAGTGTCCTCCAGATGATGCAAAATGGTTACAATGTCAACTTTGAAGGAAATACATGTAACATTTATGATCATCATGGAAAAGAGATTGCTCGAATTGAAATGAAGAACAAAAGTTTTCCTCTTTCATGGACGTACCCAAAAGAAATTGTTGCCCGAGTAGAAGATAATGACTCTTGGCTATGGCATAAAAGGCTTGGTCATTACAACTTTCATGCTTTACAAACTCTCCACAAAAAGGATATGCTAAGAGATTTGCCTTTTGTGAATCTTGAAAAAGACGTGTGTGAAGGTTGTCAATTGGGGAAAATGCATAGAGATTCTTTTCCACAAGATCAAGCATGGAGAGCTAAAGAGAAACTCGAGTTAGTGCATACTGATGTTTGTGGCCCCATGCGAACACTAACTGATGAGAGAAATAGGTATTTCATTCTTTTTATTGATGATCTTACAAGAATGACATGGGTCTACTTTCTTCGAGAACGCTCAGAAGTTCCCACCGTTTTCAAGAAGTTCAAGGCTATGGCTGAAAACCAAAGTGGTTGTAGCATGAAAAGAATCGATCCGACGGAGGCACGGAATATACATCAAACTAGTTTGATAAATTTTGTGAAGATGAAGGTATAACACATCGACTACTGTTGGTTATACACCACAACAAAATGGTGTGTCCGAAAGGAAAAATAGAACATTATGGAGATGGCGCGATGCATGCTATTTGAGAAGAAAATGCCTAAAAGATTTTGAGGTCAGAACATTTAAACACACTGTTGTATATCTTCTTAATAGGTGTCCAACCAAGGTCGTGATGGATAAAACGCCTTTTGAAGCATGGACAGATCACAAGCCTCTCACCGTGAAACACCTTAGAGTATTTGGCTCTTTGTGTTACATACATGTTCTATGATAAATAGGCACAAGTTGCAAGAGAAGGTCGAACAAGGCATCTTTTTGGGTTATAGCTCCCAATCTAAAGGCTATCGACTTTTCAACTTGAAGACTCAAAAGTTGGTCATAAGTAGAGATATCGAAGTTGATGAAAATTCTTATTGGAATTGGAAAGAAGATAAGGTGGAGAAACAACTACCAACACCTTGGAATTTTATGCAGGAAGATGAAAATTCACAAGGCCAAAATCAACAAGAGGATGTTTTTCAATATGTGTCCCCACCAAATTCTCCTAGAACACCACAAAATTCACCTTTAACTCCGAGAGAGGTATACAGAGATCAAGAAAGTTCTTCTAGGAATGAAGTTGAATCTTCTCCAGATTCTCAAAATGCTACGGGGCCTAGAGGTAAAAGACTTGTAGCTGATTTGTATGACAATAATGTTGCAATACAAGAGAATCCATTTGAATCATGTTTTTGTTGCGGTTTATGAACCTAGCAACTATCATGAAGCCTCTAAATATCAAGAATGGAGAGATGCAATGGAGGAGGAGCTTAAGATGATTGAAAAGAATCATACTTGGGATCTCACAGGAAGACCAAAACATAAGGATGTTGTTGGAGTCAAGTGGGTCTTTAGAACCAAATTCAATCCGGATGGTTCGGATTCAAAAGTACAAAGCAAGGCTCGTCGTGAAAGGTTATTCTCAAGATGGTATGCGACTACACTGAGACGTTTGCCCCTGTTGCAAGACATGATACAATACGAACCTTAATTGCTTTGGCTGCTCAACATAAGTGGAACATCTATCAAATGGATGTAAAGTCAGCATTCTTGAATGGTTATCTCCAGGAAGAGATATATGTTGATCAACCAGAAGGATATGTCATAAAAGGGAAGGAAAACCAAGTTTTCAAGCTCAAGAAAGCCCCTTTTCTTTTTTCCGACCTGGTGTGGGTCATTTTATTTCTTTTTTTTTCCTGACCTGGTGTGGGTCATTTTATTTCTTTATTTTTTTGCCTGGCCTGGTGCGGGTCATTTTATGTCGATAAATCTTTGTCCTAGGTATGGCTACAAGAGCGTATGCGACTAATTGAACGACCTCTCGATACCAAATCTTATCAGCCTCATAGCTTTGCTGGCAGACAAAGAGTTGTGAAAGGGGAGCAGCCACTTAGCTACTAGAGGGAATGGATGAACAGTGGGTTTCCAATTCGTTGGACTATATCATGGTGGCACATCCCTGCTATGACGGCCCCACGATCTTCTATAGCATTCTATAGACTACCTGGCCTTACTCACTCCTCTTTCATATTTCCTTCTCGCTTGCTACGACAATTCGGGCGAAAACAACGAGTACCTTCTTTAGATACAATTTCTCATGGAATTTCCCCTATGACCCATTCTTATCTGCGTAACTGGTACCAATACCGGAATGCACGTAGGTTCTGGACTATACAAAAGGTTCCTGACTCAACCTACATAGGCGATCATTATAAGGTTTGGATGACATCACACTCTGTAGAGGAGCGTGAATAAGCTCATCAAGCAGAACGTAGGTTGCAACTTGATGCTACTGAGGTGGGAGAAGGACCTGACCTGATTCAGACAAACTCTAAGACTCAAGACTCGAGTAGAGGACACAAAAGTGGAGGTAGTAGAAGTCTGGTTTGAAAAAGAAAGAAGGATCAGAATGACCCGGATGATCAGAATGAGTGGCTAACGAACCTAAGGAGTGACAATAAGTGGAATCTAGAGTCTTCTAAATGTAGTTGTAGCTTATTAGGATTGAAATAAAGTGATGGATTATGAACTCTACAAACCTCAAAGTTTGTGTAGGAATTTTTTATTTCTGCCATGATAGCTCTAGATATAGAATAAGAGGAACGATTGTTAGTTTTCTCAGATTAGTTGCCACTTTTTTTGAAAACTCCTAATTGGGAGCGATATATATTGATAACAAAACTTGCTACAGATTCTAATATTTTTGAACCTGTTACTTTTTTTAAGTTTTTTTTCTGTTTTTTTTTTTTTTCCTTTTAGAGCATTTTCACAAAAAAAAACCTGAGAAGGGTCTTCGTTCTGAATTGTTGCCCACTCTGTTTGCATCCTTCTTCGTCTTCTGCTTCCTTATTTGTTCGTTTATTCTGCTGTGGCCGTCCTTTATGTCTACTGCTGCTACAGGACTTCATTAAATTCAATTTTTTTTTTTGGGGGGGGACCTGGTAGGGGTCTTCTCTTTTTTTGTTCTTCAACTTAGGATGGGTCTTTAACTTGGGAGTGATGTGTATCTTCCATGAGACCTGAGGGGGCCCCTTTTTTCCTTTTTTCGACTGTTGCTGCGTTTTTATTTTTCTGTTTTACTTAATATTAATTTATTTTTTATTTATTTTTTTACGACCTGTGAGGGGTCTTTTTTTTTTTTGGTATACTTACACTTGATATTTCTTCAACTGATCAAGGTTGGTTAATTGACTGAACTCAACCCCTTCTATGTCATGGTTCGGTGCCCTCCTTTTAAAATCTTTTTAATTATGTAAAGGCCGGCCCAGTTTGGTTTGAACTTGCCTCTCGGGTCTCTGACCGGTGCCCGTATTTCTTTAAGAACTAAATCTCCATCTTTTAAGTTCCTTGCCCTGACCATTTTATTAAAAGAACGAGAAATCCTTCTTTGGTATAACTGAACTTGGTTAAGAGCTGCTAGTCTTTTCTCATATATTAATAGCAATTCTTCATATCGAGCTTGGACCCAATCCACTTCCGGTATTTGGCTTTCCAATGCGATTCTAAGAGAGGGAATTTCAAGTTCTATAGGAAGTACTGCCTCCATCCCGTAGACTAGTGAATATGGTGTTGCACCGGTTGGTGTTCTAACTGACGTACGATATCCCCATAAGGCGAAAGGCAACTTTGCAGGCCAATCATGATACTTTTCTGTCATCTTTTCAATTATAGTTTTCACATTTTTATTCGCCGCTTCCACTGCCCCATTCATTTGCGGTCTATACGTAGACGACTTACGCTGCTGGATCTTGTAATGCGTTAGTAAGGCAGCCACATCTTTCTTAAAATGGGAACCATGATCACTAATCAATTCATGAGGGACACCATACCTACAAATTATATTTTTGGTGATGAACTTGGCAACATGTTTAGAAGTCAAGGTAGCATAAGACGTTGCCTCAACCCACTTAGTAAAGTAGTCGATTGCTACTAATATAAATTCATGTCCTCCGGTTCCCTTGGGAGTGATTTTGCCAATTATATCTATGCCCCATATCGAAAATGGCCAAGGTGATGCCAAATTGTACAGCAATGAAGGTGGTATATTAGGGATGTCAATTTCACCCGCATCCATCAAAACCCGATCCACCCGATCCTAAAAGATGGATGAAAACCCGATTTAAATGGATGATGGATGGATGACGGATGAAATGGATGTGGATGACGGATGGGTTGGATGAAGAAATTCCACCCGCTATCCACCCGACATCCATCCATCACCCGATTTTATTACTTTTTATTTAATTTTTTTACATATAACACATTATTAAGATATAAAATATTTAAATTTTCATATTTATCTACTCTCAATATAGATATTTTGTGAACTTACCAACTAGAAAGTTAAACTAAGTAATTATCTAACTTCATTTTTGTAGAGAAAAAAAATCATTATTTTTTTAAAACTTGAAATATAAATATACACAACACCCGTTTATCACCCGATCCACCCGTTTCATCCACGGATGATGGATGGATGGATGACGGATGATATGTTTCATGGATGACGGACGGGTTGGATGAGATTTTAAAAGGACGGATGGATGACGGATAAGGCTTCACCCGACCCGAACCCGATCCATTGACATCCCTAGGTATATGCTGTGCATTGGCATAAATCTGGCATTTATGACACCTCCTGACGTATTGTGTACAATCATGTTCCTGTGTCGACCAAAAATATCTTATTCGCATTATATTTTTAGCTACCATCCGACCGTTCATGTGCAGTCCGCAAGTACCATTATGCACTTCTTCCATAATTCTTTGAGCTTCCTTTTCGCCCACGCATAAAAGTAATACCCCTTGCTGAGACTTCTTGTATAACTTTCCTTGACTAAGAATAAATTGTCGCAAACCTTTTGATAGCGCGCCGCGTCCTTACATCGAACCGCGGAAAGCCTCTTCCTAAATGGTAGTTCAATACATCTATGAACCATGGTGCGTCATCACGGCCATCGTATTGTCAAGGGCCATACAAAGATATCTTTGGTTCTTTCTTCTTTCAATGCATAATGGAATATTTTCTAATTCATGTGGAATATTGATCATCGACGCCAATTTAGCTAGAGCATCTGCAAATTGGTTTTCATCTCGGGATAAATAAATGAACTTCGGATCGTCAAAATGCTTGAGAATGATTTCGAGGTACACTTGGTAAAGTGCCAGGCCCTCACTTTTGACTTTCCATTTTCCCAAAATCTGATTTATAATGAGTGACGAATCTCCGTATATTCTCAAGTTTTTAATCCCCAAGGCTGCTGTTGCCCGAAGTCCTAATATACATGCTTCATATTCTGCTTCATTATTTGTGACGCTAAAATCTAACTTGACTGAGAGTGGGGTATGTGCGCCATCTGGTGAAGTCAACAGTACACCTATGCCATATCCCTTTTGATTGGATGCGCCATCGAAAAATAACTGCCAATAGTCATCATCAGTAACAAATATTTCCTCGTCAGGGAAGTCGTATGCTTCCTGTTTATCTTCTAAAACGGGAAAATCAGCTAGGTAATCAGAAATTACCTTTCCCTTAATCGATTTAAGGGCCATACATGTAAGATCGAACTCAACAAGCATCATGGTCCATCTTGCTATTCTGCCGCTAAGGATCGACTTTTCAAATAGATACTTCAAGGGGTTCATTCGTGATATGACATGAATTGTATGGGTCAACATGTAGTGTCTTAGTTTCTTAGTGGCCCACACTAATGCTAGACAGGACTTCTCGATTGGAGAATAATTGATTTCGTATTCCAGGAATTTTTTGCTCAGGTAATAGATTGCTTTTTCTTGACCATCCTGAACTTGTGCTAACATTGCACCCATTGATGTCTCTGTTACTGTCAAGTATAAAAGAAGTGGTAGTCCAGGTCTTGGGGGGACCAGAATTGGTGGGTTTTCTAAGTATTTTTGTACTTTTTCAAATGCTTGCTGACATTGTTCAGCCCATTCAAGGGATGCCCCTTTTTATAGTTTCTTAAAAATTTGTTCACACACCATGGTAAGCTTGGATATAAAAACGACTAATGTATTGTAACTGCCCCAGAAATGCCCGAACTTGCTTCTCTGTTTTTGGTGGTGGCATATTTCTAATTGCCTTGATCTTGGATGGATCAGCCTCAATCCCTCTATTACTAATAACATATCCTAAAAGCTTCCAAGAGGTAACCCCGAAAGCACATTTTTGCGGGTTGAGTCGAACATTATATTTTCGGAGCCTATCAAAGAATTTTTGTAATGCGGTCGTATGACCTTCTCTATCCAATGACTTTACTATCATATCATCTACATAGACCTCGACCTCCTTGTGCATCATATCATGCAATAGTGTTGTGGCGGTCCTTTGGTAAGTGGCTCCCGCATTTTTAAGTCCAAATGGCATAACCGTATAACAATATGTTCCCCATTCAGTGAGGAATGTAGTTTTCTCCATATCTTCCTCGGCCATTTTAATTTGATTATACCCCGCGTAACCATCCATAAAAGAAAGTAGAGCGTGACCAGCCGTGTTATTCACTAAAATGTCAATATGGGGTAGTGGAAAATTGTCTTTTGGACTTGCTTTATTAAGGTCCTTATAGCCAACACACATTCTGACCCTTCCGTCTTTTTTGTGTACTAGAACAACGTTTGCCACCCACTCCGGGTAGTTAGCTACTCTTATAAAACCTACATCTAATTACTTTTGTATTTCCTCTTTTTTTTTTAATGCCCATTCTGATTTCATCCTTCAAGTCTCTGTTTTATGGGTTTTGCAGCAGGATACAGTGGGATAGTATGTTCAGCAATTTCTCTGTCTATGCCGGGCATATCTTTAGAAGACTAGGCAAATACGTCGCGATATTCCGTGAGTACTTTAATCAAACTCGCTCGTTCTTCTGAGTTTAGTGACAACCCAATCTTTATTTTTTTCTTATCTTGATCAGTGCCTATGTTTATTAATTCCGTTTCCTCAATTATTGATGTTTTATTTTCCTGATGTGTTAATGCTTTTATTATATCTTTTGGCAACTCATCTTCATCGGAAACTAAACAATCAGAATAAGAAATGAGAGGGGTAGGAGAACCAGATAAGTAATTGAAAGTTATTTTATTATCCTTGGAAAGAAGTACATTAAGGAGTAGATCACTAGACTCGAAATTTGAACTTGAATTAGAATTAAGAGGGGAACTCCCCGACTCAGCATGAAAAGAAATAGGGTTAAACCCCGACTCATTTAGGACACTAGACTTGATAACACTAGACTCGATAGAGGAATTGAAGGGTGAAAACCCCTGCTTGCTAGACTAGACTCTGACTGACTCTCTGTCTCAGACTCGGTTTCAGACTCGGGTTCGGACTCAGCTTCCTCAAACATAGGCCCTTCTCCCACACTGATTTTGATACTCTTTCCATTAGTTGTAGTCCAATTCCAAGTTTTACGCCATCCATGCTCCATGTTATTGTTGTAATGAGTTGTGATTAGCTTAGAAGGGTCAAAGTTGTTGTCCTGAAGTGCCATGACAAAATGGTCTGAGTGTTTTATGGGTGCCTGTCCAAAGAGTAAACCAAAGGCATTATTATTTGTTTTTAGAATCCAATCGTCGGTTGGCATTTTTAATGGGAGGGGAAGTGCCTCCTCATAAAAGTAACAGTCCTCAAATATTTCAAATCTGGGAACTTTCTGTTTTGTCTTTTCGACAAAGAATGGTTCTGGAATGTTAAAATATGGAAACTATTCACCTTCTTTGACAAATTGTCCATTTAATGGGTGTGGATATGCACCTATTGTTTGATTTGTAGGTCTATTGTCTCTCTTAGCAGCTTTTTCCTTCATTCTTTTTGTCAATGCTTCACTTATTTCTTTCTTGGATGGCTGAAACCCTAAACCAAAGAGTTCGTGTTTGATTCGGTTAAGTGAATGGTCGGATGCCCTTTTGGGAGTCTTACCAGTGTTGTCCCATGCATGTAGCCACTGTTTTTCATTATTAAGTTCACAGTAGTATTTGCATAATAGGGGCTAATTTTTTTATCAATGGGTTGTGACTCGTCTTCTATGAAAGCGACCTCTTCGCTGAAACCCCATAGGTCTACGTCATCTTCACCATGGTTAACTTGCAATACTGGATTGGGTGTGATTTCAACTCTGGCAGGTGATGCATCTAGAGTAATTACTGATCCTTGAATTATCATTTTTGACTTTTTGATGCAGGGATGAAGATATGACATTAAGCTCATGAAGCCACGGCCTTCCCATAAGAAGATTATATGAGGCAGGTATGTCGATCGTCGATCACCAGAAACGTGACTTTCTTTTCTATGGGTCCAGTAGTTATATTAGTTGTTAACAGCCCCAATACGTCTCTACGTGTGTTGTCATATGCACGAACAATCAGATTAGTCTTCTTAAAGTCTTTTTCTTCAAAGCCTAAAGTCTTGGGGTACATTCGAGTGGGCATAGGTTTACTGCCGATCCATTATCAACTAGCGAGAGGGGCACATATTTTTTGTTGCATAGTGTAGTTAGTTGGAGTGCCTTGTTATGCTTTATACCCTCTGGGGGTAAATCTTTATCAGAGAACGTGACAACGGGCGCCTCTCTGTTCGTTGTCAAATAACTGGCCAATTCAGCCGGAGTAGTTTTAGATGGGACACTCATACTTGTCAATGCATTTAGAATAGCTTGTCTATGTTCCAGTGAGTTGCATAATAAGTCCCAAACAGTAATGTCAGTTTTAATTTCTTAAATAACTTAATGAGAGCATCGTCTTCCTGTGCATTTTTACTTTCACCTTCTTTATTTTGCATGGCCTGGGATGGGCTTGCGTCAGGAGGCTTATAGTGCCTACCTGAGCGAGTCAGATGTTGTACATTATTTTGGTCAGGTTCATTATCAGTGTTGTCTTCACTTTCATTGTCTGCCCAAATGTCACGGGACTCACGTTCTTCATCACCCCAAATATCATGAGTCGTATCATCATCTTCCCATTCATCTTCCTCATCACTCACCCATAAACCCATAACATCAGATATAAACTGAGTCGGGTCAGCATAAGCGGGGTTATTAGCTGAGATGGCCAGAACGTCTCCGAGTGGATTTTTATTATTGTTTGGTTTTCGAACTGCTTTGGGTAAAGGGATAGTGCGATTATCAATCAATTTTTGGATAGCATGCCTTAAGGTGAAGCAATAATCCGTATCGTGCCCTTTACCTCTGTGATATTTGCAATATTCATTTTCTCTCCATTTTGGACATTTGTTTGCTGGATCTGGAGTGGGTCCAATGGGCTTTAGATATCCTTCCTTAATTAATCGATCCAGTGCTCGTGACAGGTTCATACCTAGATCAGTGAACTCCCTTCTTGGTTTTTGTTCCGCGGCATTTACTGAATCTTCTCCTTTAGAGGTTGAAGAAAAGTTTTTCTTATCTTTGTTAAAGCAACTTTTGGACTGATTTTTTGCAGTAGACTCGACAACATCATCTTCTATTTGTATACCGATCTTGTTTAGCCGAGCAAAGGATTCAATGCCTGCATAGTGCAGGTGTGATTTATAAGGTTCCCGTAAATTTTTCACAAAAATATCCACCTGTTCGGCTTCGGGCGGTCTTTCAATCATTTTTGCAGCTTTATTCCTCCACCGAGCTAAAAAATCTGTAAAACCCTCTTTCTCAGTTTGCTTCGTAACTTCTAAATTCCGCCTTGTGATCAATAAGTCTGCATTGCTGGAGTATTGTGTCAGAAATTCTTTTTTTATGTCTTCCCAGTTAGATACACGTGTAGGATCTAGGGAGAAAAACCAACTTCGGGCTACGTCTTCTAGAGTGGAAGGAAAAATAGCCGGAAAAACCGATGCATCCACTTCTTTTAAGGCCATTTCTTGTACAAAGCTTCTTATGTGCTGCGCTGGATGCTCGGTACCCTTGAATTTTGGTAGGTCAGCGGTCGTAAATTTCGGAGGTAGTTTGCCTCGCATGTTCGGCATGTTACATTCAACATCGAGTAAGTCAGCATACTTAGTGTTTCTTTTGATAAATTTCTCCATGTCCTTGAGCTTTTTAGTTAGGTCATCCTCACCACTACCGTCATCCTTGATTTTGTCCTCTATGGATGACAATCGGTCGGTCAAAATGGATAGAGCATTCTTAAGGTGTTTGACTGATTCTTCGAGTGACATGGTGACTGGTGGTTGGGTTACAAGTACGGCTTGCGGTATACTAATTAGTCTCCCTGTACCTTTCTCTCGTCCCCAAGCTGGAGTGACTACTAAGTTTGGGTCTTTTTTACGTCTCCCTATCCTCGATCATGACATCTTAGCTTTAGAAAAGGATTTTATTTCTTTTATAACAGGACTAGAATAGAGTATGTGAATGCACATGTACAACTGCTTATAATGAGAATTTTGTTACTGTATGAGATCTGAATGCAAATGTCTAATAACCCTTTTTTTTGTTATGCAGAGAATGGTGCTATGCGCAAATGCTGACAGAAAATCTTGCCACTGCCTAGATACGAGTCCTAAGGTATATACTCTATACGTGGCAAATAACGAACCACCTATAAGTCTATAAATCAAGTTCAGTAATCCTTGAATGAACTAAGTGATGCATACAAGATGTAACGAAGGTATAATTGAAGTTGATTTTTTTTTCTTGCTGGACTCCCTACTGGCGAATAGACAGACGAACAGACTTAGACATGATAATGCTAAATGCAATGGTTTATGGATGAATGTTCACATGAGACTGAAGTGATGAGTACTATTTTTTTTTTATGTGTGACTGACGAACAGAACGAACTCTGTACTTTTTTTTTTTTTTTTTTTTGGTATGCAGGACCGATTGTCAGAATGACGAACTACGCACTGACGGACTGAGAACGAAACTGACGGACGTAATTGCAAATGCATGCTTAGGCTAATTTATGGTCGTATGTGAGTGGACAATTCATACTAGCTATCCCTGTTAACACACGACTTGAACAATTTCTATTTATCATTTTTTTTTTTTGGGTTAATTTATTACAAGTAAGATCATGTCAATAATTATCAACAAACAGGACACATAATATAGCCTAACAAAGGTTCTACGGGATCTATGGTTAGGTTAGTGGTTGATAATTGGGTACTCACAACATTAAAATACCCGAGGGTATCTCTCGCTTTTGTGCTCCCCGGTCGTATATGGGATTTGAGACGAGTTGCCAAAACGCGACGTCATGAGGTCGAAAATATGTGTAAGGCATAGTCGGTCGAGTGGACCTTCTAAGTATACAACATACTTTGCCGAGGATGAATAGGGTAGCTTAATTGGCGTAATATTGGCTAACGGGGAGCCTACACCTTTTTTTTTTTCTAAAACAGGATATAAAGTATCAACAATCAAGTCAAACGTATGTAATAAATTAAACAAAATACAGAAGCAGAACAATGCATTTTACGAAAGTAGTCCACAAAAGCAAATTATTTAATAAACGAGTTCTTAATATGTTGTTCTTATCAGCACGTAGACATGCAATCAATTATAGTGCTTCTTGTCCATTCTTAACTTTTTTTCCTCAACTCACAAAACTTGCAAGTACTGCCGAAAGCAAAAACGACGTCAAATATACATTATTACAATTACTTTTGAGTCTTACCCTCTTATTAGTCCCCAGCGGAGTCGCCACTGTGAGATCTCCTTTTTGAAAATAAGTAAATAGATGGAGTCGCCAGTAGGTTTTATAAAAAGCATACAAAAATAACTTAACGGAAAAGACCCCTTTTGATCCCTGGAATGGGGACTGATCCGTCACTCCGGTCTGAATCAAAGATTGCGGATTCGGGGGTAAAGGTACGGTCAAGGAAGGTGTTAGGCACCCGGACCGCCCATCAAACTGATGGCCTCTACTATTTATTTGTAATATTATATATTTGACGATTCAGACAAAAGAAAACGTTTTTAAAACAATTTTATACAAATTATTTACAAATAACAAAAGCTAAATTACGATAATATAAGAAGTAAAGAATAAATATGACACCCTCAGGCCTACCTGGATACGGCGTTTCAACAATTAGCTTACTCGAACTGACTTTAGGGCGTCTTTATGCTCAAAATAGGATGGATGTATGTGGAAGGTATTCTGGGAAGGTAGTATTTTGTATGGAATAGTATTTTCTGAAAAGGTAGTATATTTTTATGAATTTTCTTCTTTTTTTGAATAAGGGTGTAAAGGGGAGTATTTATACTAGTTAAGATGAGAGTGTTGGACGAGAACCGAAATTTTCGAAAGATAGAATTGTCCTACCAACCTCTATCCGTAAATCATGTACCATGATCTTTTTAGCTGGCAGCTTAGTTTTTTTCGTCCGTTTTTCTTATTGAGAACTCTACTGAAACTCCTTTTGCTAATTACTCTAATCATGTTGGAAACTTGACTTTCCTATTTGGACTTTAAAGCATGTGATCCTTTGGTGGAACAACTGGGAAAACAATGTTTCAAAATTCAATCTTGTTGTCGGGAACTCCCTGTGAAATATGGTCTTGGACTATACATGTGAATTGTGGCTTTGGAGTCTAATTTGCTTTGGACCTAAATGTCGTCCAATTATAATCTAAAGCAACATAAGGTGTGATGCCTTACATTTACTTTTATTATTTGCCCGACCAAATGTCGTCTTAATATTTACAGTTTTGTGCCGTTAATATATAATATTACTCCCACAATTAATTAAGAGAGGCTAGGTATGTAGTAAATTGTCGAAGTGGACTGGGCTATAAAATGGTTATTTTTGGGACAATTTTGAGCATAAATAACCTTATATCAAATTTAAGTAAGTTTCATTCCGAATTAAATAAGGGCCTCATCGTCGGGTGTTCGTTAGGCTAGTAGACAATTTTGAGGTGTCTACAGAAGCCACCATTTTGACCGAGTCTGAGTAAGACGAAGGTCAAAGTAGTCCGGTCGGGACAGATAAAGGTTAAGAAACGTACCTGCGCCTCTTATATTACCTGTCTACTGTAGCTGGGATCTGGATACTTGCTTAGCAAAACTTTGTTTTACTAATCTGGAATGAAGCTGGAACTGGTGTAACGAAACTTTGTTTCGTTGGTCTCAAACTGTGATACTGAAACTTTGTTTCACTGATCTAGAACTGGTAAAGCAAAACTTTGTTTTGCTGCTGAACTGGAATCTGGATCTGAGGTAAACTTTGTTTAGCTTGAAGGTGAGATCATGAAATTTGATTTCATGAGCTCGAGTGCGTATCAGGGCCCGCCGACCAAGTACTTTAAAAATTTTATTTTGAAAAACAGGATGGATAAGATCGTAAAATTTTATTTTACAAACTTAGATGCGTGTCAGGGCCCGCCGACCGATAAATTTGAAAATTGCAAAATTTTATTTCGCAAAAAGGGTAAGTTCAGAAAATTTGATTTTAAGAACTTAGATGCATGTCAGGGCCTGCCGACCAAGGAATTTCAAAATTTTATTTTGAAAAAGATAGATTTAAAATCGTAAAAATTTATTTCACGAAATGGGATGGTTGATTGCGAAATTTTATTTCGCAAAAATAGAGAGGGGTAAAACATTATTTTACAAGAACTGATTTAAAACCGTTAAACATACCCAATTAAAGTACGTGCAACGGGTGAGGAAATAAGCGGACAATTTCATTGTCCAAAATTGAAATGGATAGTTAGATAAATTTCTTTTGACTGATCGTCGCTAAATGGTCTTGTTTGGGTGTGTCATAAAGAAAACCCATTTTGGATCCCCAAAATTTTCCACCGTCCAAAATCACCATGTTTCTGAAATTGTGCACCACAAAATTTGATTTCTGGATTGTTTTCTTCGATTCCTCCATTGTCTCTTAACTGATCTTCTTCAATCCGTCTATTGTTGTTCACCAGATAAAATAAATTTGATGGCATAGCCCGTCAAATCCTTTGATTTCACGATTGCTAATGTGGAATGAAATTAACGGTAGATGTGCCGCCATTCCAGCTCCTGATTAGGACAAAATCAGCGTGGGTTACGCCGCCTACTGTGAGATCCCCAGCGGAGTCGCCACTGTGAGATCCCTGAAAAAATCTCTTTTTTGAAAATAAGTAAATAGATAGAGTCGCCAGTAGGTTTTATAAAAAACATACAAAAATAAGTTAACGGAAAAGATCCCTTTTGATCCCTGGAATGGGGACTAATCCGTCACTCCGGTCTGAACCAAAGATTGCGGATTCGGGGGTAAAGGTACGGTCAGGGAAGGTGTTAGGCACCCGGACCGCCCATCAAACTGACGGCCTCTACTATTTATTTGTAATATTATATATTTGACGATTCAGACAAAAGAAAACGTTTTTAAAACAATTTTATACAAATTATTTACAAATAACGAAAGCTAAATTACGATAATATAAGAAGTAAAGAATAAATATGACACCCTCAGGCCTACCTGGATACGGCGTTTCGACAATTAGCTTACTCAAACTGACTTTAGGGCGTCTTTATGCTCAAAATAGGATGGATGTATGTATGTGGAAGGTATTCTGGGAAGGTAGTATTTTGTACGGAATAGTATTTTCTGAAAAGGTAGTATATTTTAATGAATTTTCTTCTTTTTTTGAATAAGGGTGTAAAGGGGAGTATTTGTACTAGTTAAGACGAGAGTGTTGGACGATGATGTGACCATAATTAGAGCATATTTAGTCCCCAAATTAGCCTTGTTCCCATGCTTTTTAGTGCATATTTCGGTCATTTATTGTCTTTAGTCCTTTGTTTTGCATATTCTTTGAGGTTTTGTGTTCTTGGTAGGAAAGAAGTGCAAACCTTGCATTTTCATGGCAAAATGAAGCTAAATTGATTGAATTCAATGACCAAGCATCAAAGATAAGACAAGATTAGAAGGCCTTTGTACATACTATAGTAGATGGGCAATGATGAGAAAAGATCCTTGCATCCCCGAGGAAATCCTCAAGGATTTAATGAAGAAAAAGGAAGAAAAGAAGAAAGAAAGAAGCTGTAAGACAATCCGAGCGGATTGTCCACAAGACGCCCGTCCAAGAGGGGCAATCCGAGCGTCTTCCCCCATTGGACGCCCGTCCAAAACATCCCAAATCCGCCCTTCTTCTCCAGCTAAACGCCCATCTAGAATCACTAGAATCCGCCCGTCCCGTGCCCTGGACGCCCGGATTCTCTAACTGTAATACTGCGTATTTATGAGTCTCTGGGTACTCTATCGAGTAGGCCTTACTCTGTCGAGTAAGGGTGAGTTGCAGTTTAAAATATTTCTGACCTGTTGGGTACTCGATCGAGTAACGTGGATACTCGATCGAGTAAGGGGGAACTCGATCGAGTACCTTAGCTACTTGATCGAGTAGCCGGTTTACGGGGGATGATTTCTCGGGTTTTGTTAATAATGCGATTTGAGTATATATTACTTCCGTCATTGTTCTTTAAACACTTCTTAAAACCTAATTACTGTGAAAAGAGAAATCAAACTACGTCATTCGCTTTAATCGCATTGTTGGCAAATCCCGGAGCTTGGAAGGTCGGATTTTTCCTTTCTTGATACCTTTGTGATCCTTGCGTCGAGGGTAAGACCTACGTACCGTTTTTATAATGTTTCCTTAAAGTTGGTTAAACCCTAATATGGGGATTTGGGGGTTTTGTTGTTTTGTTGTTTTGTATGATTGGTAGTGATTATATGTTTGTATGTTAGGAGGAGGTTTCGTAGAGGAAGTGTTTTGATATCAGCTGTGAGATCGTCTGATTGTGTTGTGCTTTCCAGGTAGGGTTTCCCTACTCAGTATTAGTCCCATAATTCTTTGTTGGTGTTGTGTAATTGCTGATTATTATCGTATTGGTTTTATGATGGTTGTTGATTGATTGTTGTTGATGGTTGTGATTGTTTATCTCTGGTTCTCGAGATGCGTTCTCGGCTGAGTGGGGTCACTTGCGGGAGTGGCTTCACGCCCTAGTTTCGCCTTTCGTGGAATCCGCCACGGAAGGGAATGTGCTCAATAATGGGACAGGGTTATCGCTCGGTATGATGAGCGGGGATTTGGTGGGTACGGCTGCGGTCCCCCACTGGCAGGGCTGGTTCAGTAGACAGTCGGAGACGGAGATTGATTGGTGTGGGTGATTGTGTGTATTTGTTTGAGCCGTGTGTTGTTTATCTTCGTTGGTTATATAAATTGTGTGATTAGATCGACCCCATTTAATGTTTTAAAAGCGTGGTGATCCATTCGGGGGTGGTGAGCGATTATTATTGGCGGTATGATATGACGCGTATGAGATAGCCTAGGATGAGTCATCACGTGGCGATTAGAAGTCTTCCATTTTGTGTCGAGGACGGTGTTTTGTAGCTTTGATAGTTTTAGCTGTAGACCGTCTGAGAACCTTGTATTTTAGTTTATCAGTTTTGGTTTTGTCATGTAATCACTTAAACTATGTTTACTTTTAAAGTACGTTTCTTTATTGTCTTATAATTATCATTGCCTCGGGTAACCGAGATGGTAGCACTTCCATGCCTTAAGTGGTCCTAGTAAGGCACTTGGAGTATGGGGGTGTTACAAAATGGTATCAGAGCGATGATCCTGAAATCTGTAACCAATGAATCCAATGAACATAGGGAGTCAATTAAAATGAACCCGGGGTAGAAGTTGTAGGAGCTAATGCAAAGACTTGGGAGACGTCCTAAAGTCGCGAACTCGCCCTACAATTTTGTACCGGTCACCATGGGATATGAGTCGGGATCGCTATGTGTTTATCTTGTGAATTGTGTATCTATATAGTGATGTGTGACATGAATCAGTGGGTGTACGTATGTGGATAATGGGGAATGTGTAGAAAAGATGGTGATGATGTGATTTCGTATGTTGTTGATTGAAAGCATGTTGCATGATAGTTGGTTTACAATGTTGGTTGGAATTGTTAGAAAAGTGTATGAGAATGATGAGTAATGTGGTGGAAAAAGGAAGTAGTTCATATGTGATATGATTATATATAATTTTGTTTGTGTAATTTTATATAATGATTTCTTATACATGTCTACTATTGTTCATATGTATATGTTGTATGAAGAATGTGGTGGAAATGGATGAATTGATTGGAAAACATGGAATTTGAACGAGAATATGAATTTTACGATTATGAATATGTTTAGGTGACGAAGTGTATTTGTAATATTGTTGTATTAGTAACATGGAAATAGGATTTGTAATGTATGAGTATGTTTTGTTTACGAAAAGTGATAGAATAAAAGCATGTGGGTAAGTCATGATTGACAAGTTAAATAAATTATTTTCATGATGAATGTTGTTGCTTTGCTTTCGAAAATAGTAACATGTGATTGGGACTACTGGTTTTATGAGTATTGGGTTGTTTTTGTTTACCATGTTGTCGTTTAAGTTGTTTGGAGGTAAAATTAAGTAGTTATGTTTTTCGATTATAAAGAGGTTGTATTTAAACTATTATAACTTGAGATGTATAAATGATTTTAATGTGATTCCAATTGGAATTGATAGAGTGTTCTTTTATGATTCTAACGATAGGTCACATGCCCGAATCGACCAAGAAATGAGTGAGTTATGGCTGTTTTACGAAAACTGGACAGTGCTGAGAAATGCGTAGGTACTCGATCGAGTAGCCTTGGTACTCGATCGAGTACGTTAGTTACTCGATCGAGTAGCCCTGGTGATTTGTTTTACGTGCTTCTGATCTTAACCTACTCGATCGAGTAAGTCCCTTACTCGATCGAGTGACCTGTACTCGATCTAGTGACCCCTATTTTGGGTCATATGCCTATCTTTTGACTTCGTTGCATATTATGTTTAATTCAAAGGTGTTATTTTGCTTCTTTGTGCATTGTTTTACATGTATGTTGGTCTTGACGCGTAAGTTACCCAATCTTGTGGTGTAGTGAGTGGCACCTGTGGTGAGTATGAATTCGGTGGGAGGACATGAGTTATATGTGGTTGCGATAAATAGTGGAAAAAGAAAAGGAAGATCGTTATGGCTTAATTGAGACATAGAGCATGTTTTCTGAGATGAGATGAGATGAGTGATATGATTGTGTATTGAGTAACGTAAAAGTAAGTGAATACGGGCAAGGGATGATGTGAGTCTAAGGAACGTGAGAATGAAAGGATTGAGAGTAAGGATGTGGATAGTGGCAACTTGAGATGTGTAAAGAATTATGGAGGGAGATGGTTAGGAGTCGTGTGGGTTAAGAATATACATAGTGAAAGTTCGTTTTAAAGGGGTTGAGAAGAGTGGTATATAGTGAAATTTGTGGAGACATGTCGCGAGGTGGATTTGTAGACAGTGAGTGAGTTTGGGAGATTTGGTGTATTAAGAGGTGAAACTATTGTGGGATTTCCTTGGACAATTAGTGGTATGAAAGGAATTTTGATTTCTAGAGATGTAAAAAGGGAGATGCAATTGTTGAACATTAAACGTTGATTTTATGGATAGATTAGTGGCAAGTGTGAGTGATAGCATTATAAGAGAAGATCCATGGTAAGAAAGAGTGAGATGATATCGATATAAAATAATGAGATGTGAGTCTTGGAGCAATGGGAAAGTAACCGGAACACTAAAGAGTTAGGTAGAAGTGATAAGGAGTTGAATAGTTAATTGATTTTGTCAAGTGTAAAAGAAAAGAATGAGGGGAGTAAAACTAGGAAAATGTTGACCGGAGTTATGTGACATAAAAGTAAGGAATCGTCGAGATGTATGATACTATCAAGAGTAAGTAAATTAATGGTTATACAAAAGTTTCAGGACAACATGATTAATCATGGGTTTCGAGGAATTAAGGGAGTAAGAAGTTGGTAGAATATCTGCATGATATGAGATTTTGGTGGTGAGTCGGGTGACTATACAATTAAGGATAGTATTGGGAAGAATGTTGAGGTAATGTTGTTGATGGATTTGATATTCGTTATTTGGGATGCTAACCACAGATAGGAAAGAAATCGTGATGTTTAGAGATGAGTATAAGAGGTTTGATGCCCGGACAGTGGTAGTGTTATGGTTTGCGACTAGTGGTTAAGGGTGATGGTATATTAGAAAGGTAGCAATTCTAATGAGGTTGATTTTGTAGAGGCCGGATTGATATGTATGGTTGTAAGGAAGTATAAGATGTGGTCAGATGAGGCGGGTGCTAATAGTTGAATAGTAATGGTATGGTTATACTTGGCATGAGGTGATGGTTATGCGAATGGGGGAATATGTTATGAGGGGCATATGAGTTAAGCTCGACTGATGGTAACCTTTATCGAGTGGTAACTTACGGGATCAGGACTGACTAGGTGGATGTGTTTACGGGTCTATGATGTGTATAAATGTTTGTGCGAGGTTCTGAACTCACGGGAAGTGGTATGGTGTGATAGTTATAAAGCTGTTATCTGAATGTTCTGTGATATATGTTGGACACGGTAATTTAATTGAATGATATTCAAAAAGTAATCATTTGATTGATCTGGCATGACTGGTTATACTTGTATGTATTCATGATATATGTTATTCCGTGATGTGGTAAGGGGATGATGTTCATGAGTTTATTATCTATTTAATTCATATAATATGTTGCTTTGTGATTTAGTAAAGTGGATTTGAGTAAGTTTTTTTCTTGTCCGAGAAGTCATGTTGAGTCAGTGCTTATGGGATAGTGTAAGTTGTGATGACAATCGATGTGGTTGTGGTGCCTCGGGTGGTGATCCGGGCACGGTATTTAGTGCTGTGATGAGGGTATTTTCGCACTGCGGTGTGGCTGTTGGTGGCGGTGTTGCGATGCCGTCACTGGTTGTGGTGGAGTAGGTGGGATATTTATGATTCGGGTTTCGAAAGTACATACCAGTTACACATAAATTGTTGTTTTGTCTGATGTGGCTTCCTGTGAGTTTCAGTTTATACAGATAGACAGTTGTTTTGTTTATTGATGTTTCTTACCAGTTAAGTTTTGGAATGAGGGTAGAGTATGATATGAAAGAGAGTTGTATATGTTTTCGTTGTTCTCATGGTATAGTGACATTCTGTTGATGGGACATAGTTGTGAGAAGTTGTTACAGTAATTTTGATCTTGTTTTAAGATGAGGCATCGGTAGTCATAGTCATGGCAAGTGATTCGTGGAACATGTGTTGTAATGATCTGAAAGCGGCAGGTGGTTCATAATCTTTTGTTGAGATAGTGAGTGCAGGGTATTAGGATTTGGTGTCATGTTAAGTTATGTATGATTTTTGTGGTAATGAAATAAAAGAACTTGAGGAGCTAGTGTGAGTGTACGTAATAAGTGTGGATCGTGATTTATGCTTTTGACGATGGGAGTTTTATATAGTTTATATAGAGAGGTACGTCGTATTGCGTTAATGTGGAAAAGTTGAAGCTTTGGGTTAAGCTAAAGATTTTGAGGTACAGGTTAGGGGTGTGACGAGTGAATTGAAGTATGAGAATTGTTTAAGTAAGAGTGCCTTGGATAAATGCATGGCGAGTGCTTAGAGTATAGGTGGTTATCTATGACATGTGATGGTGATGAGAATAATGAGAAGATATAACTAAGGATAAAGTATTAGTGAGTTACGAGGACGTAACATTTATCTTAAGAGGAGTAGAATGCGATAAAAGAGATTTTGATAGTTGTGCATATGGTAGTATATTCACAGTACAGTGTTGGTGTAGCATAAAGAATGAAGTTGTATATTTTGTGGTTGATGTTGTAAAAGGCCACTGTCGAGCTTGTAGTAGTGTGATGTTTAGGAGTGGGAGAATATTTTATATAGTGTTGACAGTTGGAGGATGATGTTATGAGCCTGAGTAAACTTCGAGGACGAAGTTCCTTTTAAGGGTGGTAGAATGTAACATTCCGTTTGGTGTTTATGAGTGTTTTGATATTGGATTTGGTAGTGGATGATATTATGGAGCTAGCAGCGTTAGAGAATGGTAGTTGGTAGTGTATGGAATTAGTGTCGGGAGAGTTTGTGATGTAGTTGATACGACATCGTGAGCGATGTGTGGAGGTCGGAATAGTTGGTGGAGTTGGTGTTAAGAGTTCACGAGTTATAGGGTGAGGTTTTGTTTTGAGTCTTAGTTGCGTTGTTGTGTCCTAGTCAAGTTGGTAGGTTTGTTTTTATGTATGGGTTGAACTTTGGGGACGAAGTTCTTTTTAAGGAGGGAAGACTATAATACTCCGTATTTATGAGTCTCTGGGTACTCTATCGAGTAGGCCTTACTCTGTCGAGTAGGGTTGAGTTGTGACACCCTCATTTATTGCGGAAAAGTAAACACGTAATTCTAGAATAAAACTGCATGGATATGTTTGTAATAGGTTCATTTGGGTAAAAACCTGTAATTTTAAAACTGAACTGTTATAAAGATATCCAAATTGAAAGGTGTCAAAACATACAAGGTCTAAATAGAAGTTTCATAACATAACCATCGCTAAAGTCGCGAATAGAAAAGTTATACAACCAAATGTAAAGAGGGAGACATATGTCCCTAAAATGTATGTGACATAAAAACTCGTATAAGAGTCTCTTCAAATAAAACCAAATCTAAGTAAGTCCCAAGGTTACTTTGCTCGCTAGCTCGTCCATGAACCCCATATAAGCATCACCATACCTGTCGATCGCATTTTATACAAATACGAAAGCCACAGTCAGTGGGGAGTAACTCCGAGTTCTCCCAGCCACGAAATGTCATAATTAATATAACATGTAAACATAAGAATATGAATATGAGTAACACATAGCCTTAGCATATAGATGCTAGACAATCGTGCTTATCATGTGAACAACAATATAACAACACATAGTCCTAGCATGTGAATACTAGACCGACTCATATTACACTATCATGTGAATCACATATCAACCGGGAATCCAAACTCTATCAACCATAGCCGGCTTGCATCTCACCTTCTATGATTCATAGAATCATCAAACAAGAAAGGACAATATATCTAGAGACAGGCATAAGTTCCTAGTACAGTCAATAGTCACTCTGTAACTCGAGTCTATACCACGAGGTAAGGTAAACACCCTAGTCCTAAACCTGCGCAGACCTAGCGACATGCGGAAACGCATCCAAGACTCATGATCACACACATGAGTACCCATAAGGAGTCCACCAAAGGGTTGGCTAGTACTTAAGCTGACCACATACTTTTACGAGTACGTCAGGAGGTCATGCCCTAACTTGGATATAAGCCCACCAAGCTAAGACACAAAGGCTATTAAGCTGTGAACATACACTCGTCAAAGACTATAAGGGCCTATCTATGACATCGACCGAAGTCACTCACCTAGGACCTAGTCCCAATTGAATGCTTTAGCCTACAATATTTAAGACAAGTAGGACACCCACTTAACCATAAGAGGGGCAAAGAGTCCAACTTTCAAACATAAATGCTAACATTCTATCATGTAAAAGGCTATATAAATGTCTATTCAGCAGAAAATCCAACCATATCCTCAATGTCATCAATAACCAAAATATAGCTAACCTTCAATATCATAATCCATGAGAATAAGCTAAAATGGCAACAAGGCAAGAAGAGTCAAGTATAAGGCAACCAATTCATCCAACAACCAACATGTGAAATGATAATTACAAATATCAAGGCATAACATAAAACCTCCAATAACAACCAATCTCACCTCAAAGACAAACCCTCGACCCTAGTCCCGCGACGGGTCATTGGTCAAATTGAGGCTGACCGGTTTAAACCTAGTTTGACCAAACTCGTTTGGTCAATCTGGCCCAGCTCAGAGTCTTGGCCTACTTTTGGCCCAAATCATAATAATTATCATAATGTCATTCTCATGCTAAATTTCAATTCTTAACATGTGAATGCTATCAAACTAAAGACTTTATTTTAATTTACAAAAATGGCTAATTCAACATAATTTTAGCATAATAAAACTAATCACATGCTAAAAGTACCACCATGCTTAAATACATACTCCAAAGAACTCAAACATTCAACATTAAAGCCCAAAACCC
>NC_133538.1:276053308-276098308 GCF_048544455.1 Silene latifolia
CACCTCGTAATGCGTCATTTCTGCATTAAAACATAAAGTAGCGGTAGTATCGACATTTTCACTAATAAAGGCATATAAATGATATAATAGGCTTAGAAACGGTATAAAAACAATATGAAAGGAGTTATAAAAGTGTATATGAAAGTGATACATCAAACTCCCCCAAACCAAACCTTCGCTTGTCCCTAAGCAAAGCAATCTCACTATACAAAAGACAAATATACAAATGGTGAATGAATAACTTAGAGCAAATGTCAAGGCACATACAAATCCCAGCTATCCATATCTATAACAGAGTAATGACCAAAAATTGTGCCAATAAAACAAATTCAAAGGCACGGGTAATAGAATAACGCAACTCAACTGAAGATGTGACATGATACCGAGACTCAGCCAAATACTTTTCAATCTTGCAAGACAATTTAGTTGGATTCTCGCGGTTTCACTCATGCACTCATAAGGGGTGAGATATATGTAAGATAGAAAGAATAAAGACACTCACTCAACTTATGAAACATGCATACAATCTAATGTGATAGAAATTTCTCCAACTAGTACGCATTCACAATAAAGACTAAGTACATGTATCAAGGGCAATAGGGTGGCAAATGGGCAAGGGTGTAGAAGTGGTTTGTGCCGAAACACGTATGGATATGTGAGGCTAAGACGGTAGTCACAGCGCTAAACCAATAACCAATTCTAATGAAAATAAATATAACCATCCCAACTAGAGAAATCATCTCAACTTTAACAACATATGAGAGAATATGAAAGACTCTCCAAAAATGCATTAGACTCTAGTAAGCATCACTTATGATCTCCAAACAAAACTGAATGAAGCAGTTCCTTTTTCTTTTTTCTTTTTCTCTTCTCTTTTTTTTTTCTTTTTCTTTTCTTTCTTCTTTGCTTCATAATTCTCTTCTTTTTTTTTCAACATAGGAGATCAGCACAATTGCTAATAAAATTAAAGCTAGTACCTACAATGACATAAAAGTCCCAATCCCAACCAAACTAGCTAAAATAACATGAGACTCAAACAACTACGTCTGTCCCGAAAAGGTAGGCAAATTCTAGATTGTAGCTATCAAATAGGATATGAAACGGCTACAAGGTTACAAAACAAGGTAATGTATGGCTTATTTGAATGGTAAGAACCGCCTTTCCTCATGTACTTAATCAAATGAACGCGCTAAAAGCTAAGAAAGTAGTGTCACACTTATGCATTTTGATATTACATATTCCACAAGGAGACCACACTCTTTAGCCTAAATAACAAATGAGACCAGTTTATTAATGTTCCTGGCCTAGGAAGCTCTAAAGATCTCAGAAATTTAAGTGGTTTACCAACATAATATTGTTAAATTTACTTGGCATAAGGCATATTGTGACGGTCAAGACTTGAGTTATGAGCTTTGTTTTTCATAGCTAACATGTCAAAACAATGTACATGGACAACTTAAGTGGGATTCAAGTGCAAAGACAAAGCAAGTTATCATCATTGCTAAACAATTCACCAAGTCTCGACCTAAAATAAATAAAAAACATGTTTTTATATTTTTGTAAATTTTTCAATTTTTATGGAATTTTTTTTTTTGATTGAAAAAGCACACAACATAATTAAAAGCACACAACATAAATAAATACTCTCCCCCAAACCTAAATGTCACAGTGTCCTCATTGTGACGCCTATAGCATAGCAATCACACAAAAATCCAGTAACCTAAAGGACACTACTAACAAAGGGAAGAGGCAAATAACAAATACAATAAAATAGAGGAAAGATATTACCAGCTGTGTAGCAAAAGCTCCCTCAAACCACCTGGAAAGTGAGGGATGTAGTGACCAGCTTGTCACTACTGCGCTCCATCATCATCATCATTGCCACCATGGATGGCCTCATCATACCCATCAATATCCTCAAACATGGCCTGCAACTCAGGATCAGGAACACGGCCTCCACGGCCTCTAGCACGACCACCTCGTCTACCATGACCTCTTCTAGGAAAAGATGCTGCAGCAGAAGAAGAAGCTGCAAACTGGCCAAATGGCCCTCTCTGAGAAAGAGGGACACCAACATCCTCAGGAAATACACTGATAGGCTGGTGAGGTCGAAAAGCAGTGTAGAATGGTCGAACCAGAGCACCATACTCCCTACTAAACTGCCCGTACTCCGCAGGAGTAACACCATAAAAATGAAAAACACGACTCTCATCACCAGGTGTAGTGTAAAAACTCGGAGTAGTACCAGTATACTGACCTCCCACAGAAATATTAATGGCCTCCATCTGCTCCCATAACCGCCTCTCTGTCAAAGCGGTGTTAATCCCCTGGTGAATCCTCACTTCCCTCTCAATAGCTGGATCGAAATGGTAACCATAATGGGAAGCAGAAGCAACAGAAGGAGATGAAGGCTTAGGCTGGTAAGAACCAGGCAAGTGGGTAGGAGTTCTACGGCGCTGTCTACGGCGCCCTCCAGTGGTAGCTGTAGTGCTAGAGCTAGGTAAAGTAACCTAAAACTCATCAGGAATCAAATAGGTAATGGGTGCAGGTCTCTGCTGAGACTCATTCTCCTCCATAGGTGAGATAGCTGGCAAATTGGGGTTAGGCAATAGCATGTAAAAGTGATCCCTCACCTTCCAGTAGTGGTCTTTACCACCAATAATGTCAGTATAGGAGTAGCCATAACGTAGATAGTTGTCATCTACTAAAGGCTCAGAATCTGCCATCGGCTCATAAGGAGCATCTGCCTCAAAATCACACAAACGGCATGCAATCCGAGTAATAATAGCCCCACAATCTAAATCCGCATACTTCCCAGTCATGCGGTCTAAAGCTTGGCAAACAAGGGCTGGGGGACTAAACTGGAAAGGCTCCTCCTGATAAGGGCTCCTCCAGAATCAAAACTTCTAAGGACTGAGCCTTAGACCTATCATGCCTCCCAAATAATAAATAACTTAAGTACTGCAAAAAGAGCCTAAGGCAGACATGCTGCACATCAAGCAACGCCATAGAGTTGACATCTACATCCGCAAAACCAATAAACAAAGGAAAATATCGAACAACAGATAACCCAGCAGCATTATATAAATCCCCTTCAGAATGCTTATCTATGCCTAGGTACTCAGAAAGCCGATCAAATGTCAAAGACCGTTAAACATTGAACAATCTAAATCGAATCAAATGTTCCTTTGGGAGATAGACATACGAGCTAAGAAACTCAAGAGTCAAAGCACGATAAGATAGTTCATGCATAAGAAATAAACCCTGCAGCCCAAGCTCAAAGAACATATCATACATGGCATCGTCAATTTTGAAAGTGCGCAAAATCTTATGGTCTACACACCGAGTTGGAAGCATTGTTTTTGTAGTCATCAACTCCAAAAATTTATCCCTTTACTCCTTATCCCGAAATTCAACAAAAGGAAACTCGTCTATTGGTAGAAATGACACGGCTGTCGCAACCCTATCAAAAATAAAACCAACCGGTCTCTATAAAACGTAGTAGAGGCAGTCGGATATCGTATCCACAGGGAGATGGGAATTTTGTATACTAAACCAAGTCTGCCTAGGTAATCGTTTCTTCGGGGTGGATTGTTTGATTCTAAACTACGGAAATATAGAGAAAAGAAACAGTAAAGAAACGAGCAATAAGTCTAATGAAATTATTAGAAAGAGAGAAACAGCTAGGACAATCGGTTCACCATGGTTTTCTAGGGATCCAAACTACGGTCAAAGGTCGGCATAAACTCGATTTGCAGGGTATTGAAAACGTCCTTCTTGTCCGCTTTTCGCCCTAAAACATTACTAACTTAACTTCCTCTCTCATTAGAATGCCCTAATGTTCACTGCGAGTCTTACCCCTCCCAATCTTCGGATCTAGGTCAAGGTGTATCAAATCAACTAGCTAAATGCGTCGACTTAAGCAGCTAATTACTATTAATTACAGTAATTAACAACACAAACCTAATTCTAGCCAAGTCTAATCACCTCATCTTAACCTCCCTAATTACCATGGCTCCCCTACGTCCTAGCATAAGGTGATTAGCTATGCATGATGACAATTGAGAAATTAATAATAACAAACGAAACAATTAATTTGAACATATTAATAAAGAGATAAATCATAAACCCTAATACTAGAAATTAGAGAAGACAAGAACCAAATCAATAGAAGAAAGAGATGACAAAAATAAGAACAATTGCAATAATTAATAATTAAAATTAAGGATCGAAAGTACCTAATATTATAAATTGGAGAAAATAGAGTTTTAGGTCTAAGGAGTCAAAAGCTAGAGAGAGGATAGAGAGACGTTCTACTGTCGTCCTCTCAATTTATTTTAAGGTAAAATTAAAATATCCAATAGGTAAATCTAAAAGATTGCTTAGAAAATATTCCAGCGTCAAAACCGCTCGATCGAGTAAAAGCAAACTACTCGATCTAACAAAGTAAAGGTCAAACACCTCGACCGAGCAAAGCAGGTACTCGATCGAGGAACTCGTTATACACCCGTCCCGATCGAGCAAAGCAAGTACTCGATTGAGGGTTCTCAGCATAAAAGGGTACTCGATCGACCAATTTTAGCAGTCAACTTAGTCGATCAAATTAGCTAGCACTGTATCAGCACGGATGAACTCAAAACACCTTTCGAAACCACTTCACGCATCCCTAGGTGACAAATTCCTAGCTCTGATTCTTCTATCTCCAAAATGCATGCAAACGGGACAGGTTAGGCTTGATTTAGCTCACTTCACATCCAACCGTGCAAGTAACGCCAAGCAGAACAAAGTAAACTATTTGGGGGAATTGGTAGCTAGACGCTACATAAATAACATAGAAATGCGTGTAAATATAGGATAACAACATTGTATAAAATGCACGCATCAAACTTCTCCAAACCAAACATTTGCTTGTCCCGAAGCAAACTATAAATGCAACTAAAAACAACTAGTAGAACGGGACCAGCTTACCAACTACAAATCATCCACCCAAACCAATTTAATGCAACAAATTAACAAAGTATCAATGGGTCAAATGCAAACGAGTTAAATCAATGTTTGAAACTACTGAACCGTCAACCTTGCAAGACTCGTATATACCGGACTCTCACGGGTTGCTCATCACACAGATTAAGCATAAGGTGAGTATAATTTTGTAAGATAGAAAGAAATAAAGCCGCTCACCTAACTTTAACCTATATATAAGAACATGCATGCAACCTAACAAGAAACCGATTTCTACCGACTGTACACATACATTCCAACCAATCAGGACCAAGACACACGCCGATGACTTACTTATAATGTGAGGTGAAGTAATTGGGTAGGAAGGGGCAAGACGATTTGGATAAGTGGAGGTAAAGCCAAGCTAGTACAACTGTAACCAAATAATAAACTCATTCCGCTTCACTACTCAATATACAAAACGTAAAATCGTGCCATTGTGGCAAAACATCACTCACACCATCAAAAGACTCCCCACGAAAAATAATGATAAGCATGGGAGTCATATTCAGCAATCTTTTTTCATATGATTCATTTTTTTTTCTTCTTTCAACTTTCTTTCATCATTTTTCACATTTTTTTCTTCAATATTTTCCATTTCACTTTTTTCTTCTTTTCATTCTCCTCATCTTCTTAATTCAAGACAGAATACCAAATTGATAATCACAACATACCCAAAATAACTGCTAAACTAGCTTGACTAGGGTAGGCTAAATTTAGGATCGTAGTTAAATAATGGGTCAAAACATGTCAATTTGGCTATGTGATGATCATTGGTAGAAATGAAAGAAGGGATCGTAAGTTACCACTCCACATGTGTCACCGCCACGAACCCGAATGGATACAGGTACTAAGAAAAGAGTGTCATGTTTGTGCAATTTGATGTTACTTGTCTTATAAAGAGTACTACTCACATCCTAAATGAAACCGGTCATGAAAGACACCAGTTTATCAAGCTCTAAATCTTAGAATGTATATGTAGTTTGCCAATATTAGAGTCAAGTCTATTCGTTCAGCTAAGTTTAAACAAAAACTCGTCGATTATGCAAATGACTACGCCACAGAAAATGTTAAAAATTTGCAGGGTAAAGGTAAAAAGACTCAATGTAGCATAAAAGTCTCAACGTTCCGACTCAACCTATATGCAAAAATAAACGTGGATTTTTTTGAATTTTTTAAAATTTTTAATTTTTATGAGATTTTGAAATTTTTGTGAAATTAAAATAAACAATGCATGCAAAAATAAACGTAAACGTGCAAAGTGAAATGCAATAAAAACAATATGCAGACACAAGAATACGGATGCATATACCCTCCCTAAAGCAAACTGTACAATGCCCTCATTGTACCCAAAAATAGGGAAAGAAAATGCAAACTGAAAAGAAGAGTGAAACCTCGGAAAACTTATAAGAACACGCGACGTAATGACCTCCCCAACCCAGCCAACAACAAGGGAGGTCGTAAATAGCCCTATAACAACATCGCAGGACGCGAGTCAAGACAAGTGAACTAGATCGAAGCATGTAGCTCTCGATTAAGTTGAATGGGACAACGGAATTGCTCGATCGAGAGAGTAAAGAACTCGATCGAGAGGTCATCTTCTGAGGGTGCTCGATCGAAAAAGGAAAGCGCTCAATCGAGAGGGTAAAGTACTCGATCGAGAAAGGATAGTGCTCGATCGAGAGCCCCCTATGCGCGAACTCCTAGGCGTCATTTGAAGCACCTGCAAACAAGCAACAAATGACCCACAGAACTAACAAAACAAGTCCAAACGTTCCAGTCTATCGCCAGTAAAACTAGCAACTATAGCACACGAAACTAACTAAGTGTTTTAAGCAAAGTACAATAAATTACAAGTGGGGTTACCTCCCGGATAGCGCAGGTTTAAGAGGTCCCGCACGACCTTTTGGCTTCAATTATCTTGCTCATCTAGGTGGTCGAAGTAGAACACTTCAACGTTGCCAACAAAATCATCTGCTCCATAATAATACTTCACATGATGGTCGTTCACTTCAAATCTTCTGCCCTCGGAATTCTCTAACTAAACGGACCCAAACTTGGTGACACCAATCACTGTATAAGGGCCATTCCACCTAGACTTCAGCTTACCAGGAAACAAGCGCAGTCGGGCGTTAAATAGCAGCACCTTCTGCCCGACATGGAATTCTTGCGGTATGATTCTTTTGTCGTGTCATCTCTTCGTTTTCTTCTTGTAGATGTGCACACTGTCGTAGGCATTTAGCCTAAACTCTTCTAGCTCATCTAGCTGCAATAAATGTTTCTCACCACATAACTTAGAATCATAATTCAATTCATGTATAGCCCGCCAAGCCTTATATTCTAGTTCAATAGGTAAATGACAAGACTTCCCATAAACCAACCGATATGGTGATGCACCAATAGGTGTTTTAAAAGCGGTCCGATAAGCCCATAATGTGTCATCTAATTTTAAACTCCAATCCTTCCGTGATTTAGAAACAATGTTAGCCAAAATCTCCTTTAGTTCCCTATTAGAGACCTCAACTTGCCCACTGGTTTGGGGATGATACCCCAGACCCCTACGATGTTGGACACCGACTTTAGATAATAAAGCTGTAAGTTTCTTTTCTTTAAAATGCATACCCCTATCACTAATGACGACCCTAGGGACACCAAATAGGGAGAAAATAATCTTCATAAACAGGTTAATCACGGTCTTGGCATCATAGTTAGGTGAAGCAGTGGCCTCTATCCACTTAGACACATAGTCTACAGCTACCATAATATACCTATTACCTTTACTAGACGGAAAAGGTCCTTCGAAATCAATGCCCCAGACATCAAAAACCTCGGCCTCTAGAATGCCATTTTGGGGCATCTCATGTCTCCTAGATATATTTCCCGAACGCTGGCAAGCATCACAAGCTGAAACAAACATTTTAACATCTGCAAATAAAGTAGGCCAGAAAAAACCAGACTGAAGTACATTGGCCACGGTTCGCGACGGACCGTGGTGACTGCCATAAGAGGAAGAATGACATCCCTTTAGGATTGCTTTGGTCTCCCACTTTGGAATACACCGTCTGTAAAGACTGTCAGCACACTCCTTAAATAAATAAGGATCATCCCAGAAATATCGCTTCACATCATGAAAGAATCGCTTCATCTGCTGATAAGACAGGTTAGGTGGCAGCTCACCACCTACAACGTAGTTAGCAAAATCTACATATCACGGATGAACACTTGCGTTAGTAGATACAACAAATAAAGTATCATTAGGAAAAGAATCATTAATAGGTAAAGGATCCTCTCCCTCCTACTGCGGTAATCGCGACAGGTGATCAGCTACTACATTCTCGGCGCCCGTCTTGTCTTTGATTTGTAGATCAAATTCCTGGAGGAGGAGTATCCACCATAATAATCGTGGCTTAGCTTCCTTCTTAGCAAGAAGGTGTTTCAGCGCTGTATGGTCAGTGAAAACAGTAACTTTCGAACCTACTAAATAAGATCGAAATTTCTCTAGCACATAAACCACAACTAACAACTCTTTCTCAGTGGTAGCATACTTCACTTGAGCCTCATCCAGAGTTTGGCTCGCATAGTAAATTGCACTCAAAACTTTGTCTTTCCACTAGCCCACCACCGCTCCTACTGCATAATCACTAGCATCACACATAATCTCAAATGAAAGCTCCCAGTCGGAAGGCTGAATAATCGGTGCTGAAATCAAGGCCTGGTTCAACTTGTTGAAAGCAGAAAGACACTCATCAGTAAATACAAATGGGGCATCCTTTAGTAACAACTGTGTAAGTTGTTTAGCAATTTTTGAAAGTCCTTGATGAACCGGCAGTAAACGCCAGCATGTCCAAGAAAACTCCTTACTCCTTTAACATTAACAGGAGGAGGTAATTGCTTAATCACTTGCACTTTTGCTTTATCGATCTCGATGCCCCTATCAGAAACTAAGTGCCCTAAGACAACTCCGACGTTGATCATATAGTGACACTTTTCCCAGTTAAGCACAAGATTAACCTTAATGCAGTGCTGCAACACTTTATCAAGGTTAGATAAACAGTTATCAAAATCACTCCCAGAGACGCTGAAATCGTCCATAAAAACCTTCATAATAGGCTCTATATACTTATAAAATATCTCCATCATGCACCTTTGAAAGGTAGTTGGGGCATTGCACAAACCAAAAGGCATTCTACGATAAGCAAAAACACCTTGAGGGCAAGTAAAAGTAGTCTTTTCTTGATCATCCGGATGAGTATCCATCTAAATAATAGAAAAACTTATGTGAGGCTAACCTTTATACCATATGATCAATAAAAGGAAGGGGGAAATGATCTTTCTTTATGACGGCATTCAGTTGTCTATAGTCTATAAACATCCGCCAACCAGTCACAACTCTAGTAAGTATCAACTCATTTTTATCATTCTTAACCACGGTAGTTCCTCCTTTCTTAGGAACTACCTAAACTAGACTCACCCATTTAGAATGACCAACAGAATATATAATACCTGCATCAAGTAGCTTCATTACCTCAGCCATCACGACATCCTGCATCTTCTGATTCAGCTTACGCTAACCTTGTCTGCAAGGCTTGTGATTCCTCTAGCTCAATCCTGTGCATGCAAATATCAGGGCTGATGCCCTGAATATCATCCAAAGAATAACCCATGGCTTTCCTGTTTTTCTTAAGAATAGTTAACAAAGCAGTTAGTTGCTTATCATCAAGCTTAGCACTAACAATGATTGGATACTGCTCAGTATCATCTAAAAATGCATATTTATGATGAGAAGGAAGAGGCTTACGCTCAGGTACCTTTACCTCAATGGCGCAAAAAGTGTTTACCAACTGTTTTACCTTCTCTCCTTCAGCGTTGGTGAGTTCACGCTCATCTATCGCAGCTTTAAGTAGATCCAACACAGCGTCATTGTTCTCCGGGCAATCTGCGCACTCATCTAGCAACATCAAAGCTTCCAGTGGATCCCTTATCAAGGAATCCGACCAGACCTCATAAACAGACTCATCAATGATATCAACTGAATAGCAAGTATCCTTTATCATCGGTCTAGCAAGTGTACCAGGCAAACTGAAAGTGATAGCGTCATCCCCCACTGCAAGAGTCAAATGCCCTTGTTTGACGTCTATAATAGCCCCAGTTGTACACAAGAATGGTCTTCCTAATATAATCGAGGTCCGGCATCCTCAGCTATGTCTAAGACAATAAAATCTACTGGGATAAAGAACTTGCCTACCTTGACAGACACGTCTTCTAGGATGCCTTAGGGTCGTCTAACCGATCTATCAGCCATCTGGAGACTGATATTAGTCATTTTGAGGTGACCCATATTAAGTTTCTTGCAAACAGAGTAAGGCATGACACTAACACTGGCTCCTAAATCACAAAGAGCCTTTTCTATCACTTCGTTTCCTATTATACAGGGGTAATAGAAAAACTACCCAGGTCTTTCAGTTTGGGTAAAGCCTTATTAAGAATTAAACTGCTAGACTCTTCCATGAAAGCAACAGTCTCAAACTCACTATTCTCTCTCTTACGCGTCAAAATATCTTTCATAAATTTCGCATAAGACGATACCTGGGAAATTAATTCGGTGAAAGGGACGGTTACCTGAAGGTTCTTGACCACCTCCACGAACTTACCGAACTGTCGCTCAACCTTAGCATCCTTCAGTCGTCCCAGATAAGGAATCCTGGTAACAGTGAGCGGGCATGCGACTTTCTCTTTACCTTTCTCTAAACTTGGCATCTCCGCAGCAGAGGAAGATGAACCATCAGCGTGTTAAGACCTCAGAACATTGTCTTCGCGAATGCGTGCGTTCGATCGAGTACTTTTACCACTCGATCGAGCACTTTTCTCTTGGGATCTGGTCGATCGAGAGGCACAACCTGCTCGATCGAGCTCATCAATTTTAGGGGTGTTCGATCGAGCACTTTCAGAGGAAGAACTGCAAGATCAAGTAGTCGAATCATTCGATCGAGGACCCAAATCACTCGATCGAGCACTTTGACGAGGTTCAGCAACGTCAACGTCAAAGTGCTCTTCCAAAACAGTTTCCGGATTTCCATCATTAGGCAGATCGGCATTTTCCGGCATTATTGGTCCGTCATAAGTAAGATCGCTTCGAAGATTAATTGCATTAATAGGGTCGCACGAAGGTGATCGATTTGCTTGATTCATTTGCTCGGACGCAAATTGTATGAATTGATCTTTCAACTTCTCTATGGAATTATCATTTTCCGCATTTTTCTGGAATTGCAGTGCCAAAGATAGCACCAAGGATTTCAACTCCACTATCTATGTATTTGTAGAAGAAGAATTATCTTGCTGAGGTGTTGAATTTGTAGAACTAGAAATACTTGATATGGCTATATGTTCATAAAATTTGGAGAACGTAATTCCTTACTTATATTGTTGGTAAGCATGGACTCGCTCTACTTCTGCCATACAGGTAATAGGATCATGTCCTTTCGCGCCAAATCTACCACAAAAAATCTCTTACTCAATCATAGCATGGACCTGCTGTTGATCACCCAAAATTGTCGGACTCTATGACTTGTTACACCTAGCATCAAGAACTTCTAACTCAGCTACATGGGATTCACCATCTCTTTCGCTCACTCGCCTACCTACTCTGGGATTCCCAAACTCAGCTACATAAATGGCCATGTCTTCAATGAGATGTTATCCCATATTGTCCTCAATATTTTTCTGAAATATTCCTTTAGCTGCAACATCCAATACGGCTCTTTGATCATCATACAATCCATTGTAAAATTGGTTGCAAAGGAACCATTGTTGGAAACCATGATGAGGTACAGAGCGAACTAGCTTCTTGAACCTAGTCCAAGCTTCACTCAAATCTTCAGTGGACAATTGTATGAAATTAGTGATTTGTCCTCTTAATGCGTTGGTGCGCTGTTGAGGAAAGTACCTTATGTAAAAGGCTAATGCTAGATAATTCCAATTAGTCACACCAGCAGCTTCCCTATCCAGATCTCTCAGGCAATCCCGGGCGTCATCAGTCAAAGAAAAAGGAAAAAGAATGTCCTTGACCCTATCTTGTGTCACCCCAGCAACTAATGGAATGGCGGAGCAATAATATGTGAACAACTCCATATGCTTGCCCGGATCCTCACTAGCTACTCCCCTGAAGAGATTCTTCTCAAATAACTGAATGTAAGATGGATGAATTCCAAAGGTACCAGCGTCTGTAGTAGGAAATAAGAAACCCTTGGGTAAGGAATCTATAGTAGGTTCCGAGTGACTAGCAATGTTAGGCATTTTAGCAAATGAAATTGCAAGAACGGCAGATATTTCAGTGCCCTCTTCTAGGACGGATCACCTGCAAAACAACTATAGCACTAGAGAAAAATATGAGAACTGTCTCAAGGAATAAATTCCTTGAGACTAGAGACAAACTTAATATAAAGCAAACAAAATAACACCGTCTCCCTAGCAACAGCGCCAAAATTTGACACGGCTGTCGCAACCCTATCAAAAATAAAACCAACCGGTCTCTATAAAACGTAGTAGAGGCAGTCGGGTATCGTATCCAAAGGGAGATGGGAATTTGGTATGCTAAACTAAGTCTTCCTAGGTAACCGTTTCTTGGGGGTTTATTGTTTGATTCTAAACTATGGAAATATAGAGAAAAGGAACAGTAAAGAAACGAGCAATAAGTTCAAATGAAATTACCAGAAAGAGAGAAACAGTTAGGATAATCGTTTCACCATGGTTTTCTAGGGATCCAATCTAGGGTCAAAGTTAGGCATAAACTCGGTCTGCAGGGTATTGAAAAGTTCCTTCCGGACCGCTTTTCGCCTTAAAACATTACTAACTTAACTTCCGCCCTCATTAGAATGCCCTAATGTTCACTGCGAGTCTTACCCCTCCCAATCTTCCGATCTAGGTCAAGGTGTATCAACTCAACTAGCTAAATGCGTTGACTCAAGCAGCTAATTACTATTAATTACAGTGATTAACAACACAAACCTAATTCTAGCCAAGTCTAATCACCTAATTTTGACCTCCCTAATTACCATGGCTCCCCTATGTTCTAGCATAAGGAGATTAGCTATGCATGATAGCAATTGAGAAATTAATAATAATAAATGAAACAATAAATTTGAATATATTAATAAAGAGATAAATCATAAACCCTATTACTAGAAATTAGAGAAGACAAGAACCAAAGCAATAGAAGAAAGAGATGACAAAAACAAGAACAATTACAATAATTAATAATTGAAATTAAGAATCAAAAGTACCCAATACAATGAATTGGAGAAAATAGAGTTTTAGGTCTAAGGAGTCAAAAGCCAGAGAGAGGAGAGAGAGACGTTCTATTGCCGACCTCTCAATTTATTCTAAGGTAGAATTAAAATATCCAATAGGTAAATCTGAAAGATTGGTTAGAAAATATTCCAGCGTCAAAACCGCTCAATCGAGTAAAAGCAAACTTCTCGATCGAGCAAAGTAAAGGTCAAACACCTCGATCGAGCAAAGCAGGTACTCGATCGAGGAAGTCATCATACTCCCTTCTCGACCGAGCAAAGCAAGTACTCGATCGAGGGTTCTCACCATAAAAGGGTACTCGATCGACCAGTTTTAGCAGTAAACTTAGTCGATCGAGTTAGCTAACACTGTATCAGCACGGATGAACTCAAAACACCTTCCGAAACCACTTCACGCATCCCTAGGTGACAATTCCGAGCTTCGATTCTTCTATCCTCAAAATGCATGCAAACGGGAAAAGTTCAGGCTTGATTTAGCTCACATCAGATCCAACCCTGAAAGTTACGCCAAACAGAACAAAGTAGACTATTCGGGGGCATTTGTAGCCAGATGATACATAAATAACATAGAAATGCGTGTAAATATAGGATAAAAACCTTATATAAAATGCACGCATCAAGAAGCTCCTCCCCCTCCTCCTCGGAAGACTCTACTACCACCGGCTAACGAACGGAAGCGCGCCTCTCTCGTGGCCTCTTGCTACCTTGTCCATTAGTCGACATATCTATAAAAAGACAAGTATACAATCACAAACCAATTTAATTGCCAAAAAAGTCCACGTTTTAAGACCACATGAGTGGGAAAATTCGATTTTGAGGTCGAAAATCACACATAAACCATGTAAAAGGCAAAGGAATTGCAATTATATAACAAAAAGTGAAGATTCCTAGCAAATAAACGCAATTTCTAACCAATTTAATGCCAAAAATCAACCTGGAATTATGAACCCTAATTCCCAAATTTTCGAAATTAGGCCTTTAATTCATCAATTATAGGGCTAAAAAGCAAGGAAATAGCAATTGTATATAAGCTATGGAAGATTCAAGGCAAGAAACACAAGATTTAAGTAAGAAAAGAGCAATTTTCGGACCAAAATAAACAAAAAAAGGGACTTACTTGAGTAAATAAGAGCAACGAAATACACAAATAAGCAAAAAGGAGTGATTTAAATCACTAACAAGCAATTTAGCACAAAGTAGGATGAAGATTTGAGGAAGATATGAAGATATAGAGATGAGGATATGAGTAGCAATGAGAGAATAAGGAATGGAGATTGACGGAAATAACAAGAGAATAGAACAAATATGAGAAAGAAAGGAAAAGAAGGATGAAATTAGCCGGTTTTTTTTCCGCGAAATCTGATTCAGGTAGGTTCCTCGATCAAGCTTCACCCCACTCGATCGAGGCACCAAATTCCAAACAAGCCAACTTTCGACATTTGATTTTTTTTAATTAAATCATTGGTTCCTCGATCAAGCCCACTATGCAGTTGATCGAGCATGGTAGTTCCTCGATCGAGCCTCCCCGACAACGGCGCCAAATTTTATATAGCTAAAGTCGTATCACCTAATCAAAGTAAATCTATCTCAGTACTAACAAAACAGCTAGTGGTAAGACAGGTATCGAATCCACATGGAGGCGGTAATAATCAGTATGCTAATATTTAAAGTGTCTTAAAGGAAACAATTTATGGGGGGTTTTGGTTGTTTGTTTTCTATCAACTAATAGCATGTAAATTAAAAGATGATTAACAATAATATTAAAGCGTCTAGGATTCCGGTTCACTAGGTCAATTATATGGGGTTTATCTTAATCAATTGTTAGGTCAATCAAACTATCTAAGGTCACAAGATTGATTAATTCTATTATGCCCTTTAGATTAAGTCTAACATGCAATCGCTAATATTAAACACAATCTATTTGATTATCGCAGCCTGTATTAATTCTAACCCTGTCCGTGAAAGCATTAATTCGCTACACTAATTATCGATTCCGGCCTTAAATCAAATAACTAGAATAAGGACAACAATCAAGCGATAGTTTATACGATATTACTAACAATCAATTAGTTATCCCCTTTACAATCAACCTAGATCCCCTTCATCCTAGACGAATGATTTAGCTACTCATGGTAAATTGATCAACAACAATAAAGATGGATAACAACATAATTGAAGACATGGAATAACAATTATGAATTAAAAGCATAAAACTTGAACAATAAATTATGAAAAACGATTAGTACCTTAATGATTAATGAGGAAAGATTAAAGATCCAAAAGTATGAAAGATAAACTAACTTAGAGTATTTTAGCCGTCGAAAAGTAATAATAAGCGTAAAAACATAAACCCTGCGAGTTTAGAATATATATTACAAACAAGACGTGTTTTAGGAAAATACAGAAATAAACTCATAAGAAAGGATCCTTGATCGAGCCTCAGCATACTCGATCGAGGACCGGTTGCTCGATAGTGCCCTTCTTTACTCGATCGAGGAATCAAGTCCAGCAGCTTGATTTCGTCTTAACTTCTCTTTTTGTCTTCAAGTCTCCTCGTTTCTCGTGCCATGCCCCGTGTATTCCACTATGCCATAACCGCAATGCTCATCTTCACTTGATTCACCTCGTAATGCGTCATTTCTGCATTAAAACATAAAATAGCGGCATGATCGACATTTTCACTAATAAAAGCATATAAATGATATAATAGGCAAAGAAACGGTATCAAAACAATATGAAGGGTGTTATTAAAGTGTATATAAAAGTGATACATCAATAGCTTTTATTAAGATAAAATCAAAGTTTACAAGAAATTAGTGGGCAGCTGAGAGACAATCTGGGTGCCCACTCCCTTAGCGATTGTAAAGCTAGGTCTAGTAAATGTAAGCGACAACACGAGCCCCGACATCCTGAGACACGGAGAATTTCCGAATCCACTTGAGCAAGGCAACAACATCCGTATCTAGCTCCCCTAGCGAAGAGAAGGAGAAAGGTAGGAAACCATACCCAGCCGCCATGCACAAATCCCGGTATATTTCAGAATCGCGCCATCCGTAATAATAATAATAATAATAATAATAATAATAATAATAATAATAATAATAATAATAATAATAATAATAATAATAATGATAATGATGATAATGATGATAATGATGATAATGATGATGATGATAATAATAATAATAATAATAATAATAATAATAATAATAATGGTAATAATAATGGTAATAATAATGGTAATAATAATGGTAATGTTAATAATAATAATAATAATAATAATAATAATAATAATAATAATAATAATAATAATAATAACAATAACAATAACAATAACAATAACAATAATAATAATAATAATAATAATAATAATGACTATTATTATTATTATAAGAAGAAGAACATTACTACTACTAATAATAATATTAAAACTTGTAATTATACTAATTTGAGTGATTAACTAGGTAGCCACCACGAACCACGGTTAACCATCAATCTTAATTAGGTGAAATAATTGAGCACCAATTTGCTAGGTTATTTTTCAAAGTCTAGTCGTGTATCATCCTAATTTGAGTGATTAGGTAGCCACCACGAACCACCAACAATACTAATTTAATTAATTAAATAAATAAAAATCATCAGACTTTAATTTCATATTTAACAAACAAACAAATTTTGATTGATTAATTAAAACTCAACAAATCATATTAATAATTGATCAACAAGGAAATTAATTTATTAATTGGTAAATTAAAATCCATCTTTTAAGTTTTAAGTCATTTGAGCAATTAAATTAAATTTTATGGAAAATGTTGATTTAAGAGTTCATTTAGTTCAATTTTGGGTGAAAAGGGTACAAAAAAGAACGTTTATGAAAAAGTGTTTGTGAAAGGGTAAAATTCGTATATGAAAAAAACAATTAGGTATTAATAGCAGGAATATTAAAATTAACATTAACAATGTTATTAGTAATATATTATTAATTAATATTAATATTCATATTAGTAATAATATTATTAATAGTAGTAATTATATTAATATTCATATTAGTAATAATATTGGTAATAGTAGTAATTATATTAATATTAATATTATTGATTTTAATAACCATAATATTCATTATAATAACAATAATGAGAATGATTAATTAATTAATAATAATAATAATAATAATAATAATAATATTAATATTAATAAATAATATTAATAAATAATAATAATATTAATAATAATATTAATAAAAACTATTAAGTTTCAGGATATGAGAGTAATTGAAATAAATTTGAATCGAATCGATTGATTGAAAGAATGAATAATGGAGCTGAACTAAACTTGTTGATCTGAACAGAACTGAATAATGGAGCTGAACTGAGCTGAACTGAATAAAGCTGAGTTGAACTAATGTGAGCTGAAAATAAGTCAGAAAGAACATGGCTTAAGCCTTAACTACAATCAATTACCCAATCCTTGTTCACGCATACATCTCCTTACCTAGGTAAACTCAAAGACTCTAGATTCCATCTTTATTGATTAAACCCCAAATCGTAGCTTTATTTCTTACATCTTATCTTATCCTTTAGTATATCATTTAGATTACTAATCAATTAAATTTCATTTGTTAGGCCAAACATAGACTTTGAAAATCTAAGAATCAACCCCACCATCCTTGTGTTTGACCCCGGGTACTACTTAATTGGGTTAGAATTTGTGTTTGATTGAGTATGACCACCTAGCTCATATCACTCTGGGGCTTAGAATGTGCCCAATGAGCATATGTTAATGTGTTAATTAAGTAATGATTTGCAACATTAATTCTCTAAATATGGTAATTGTGAGTTAATATTTCAATTTCTCATGCTAAATTATTACAAATTATTTCTTAATTGACATTTTAACATGTATCCGGGACACATAATAGAAAAATACTTAAATAAATCATGTAAATACAAGACCAAAACCTTAACAACAAAATTATCCACTTTTAACACTGAGATGAGCTTTGGGACTTTTCAAGTGTGACCATGCGTTAAAGGTTATAAAGTTCACAAATTCTCATTTGTGACAGTCAATATCCATCACAAACTTGTGAAGGGTCAAGTAAAATCCACCTGACTTAATAAGACAAATTATTTGTGATTTCCTATGCACTTATCTACCCATATGGCTACGCACTTATCTACCCATATGGCTACTACTTGAATACTTGACCCGTTACTTAAATACTTGACCCGTCACAGGATTGTGACCGATAGGAAAACTTATTTAATAAAGTTAGGCCAAGTTTTGAGAAATTGGCAAGCCCACCACCTAGTTTCCTCCCACCTCATCCAAAGGAGGAGAGGCGACATTTGACATCCCTTGAAACTTGAAACCACTCCTCCGACAGTCCCACAACCCACCTTGGCGAACCAGAACCAGCGTCGTGTTTCTGTTTCCCCCTTTTAATCTCCCCTCCATCGACTTGTTTCTCCCTCTTCGTAGATCTACAACAACAACAACAACACACTCTTACCCAACCAAAATGGTACGTACTCTATTTACTTTGATTTTTACTATTTTATTATCTGTTTGATTCATAGATTCATGAAATTAGTACTCAAATAATACAAGATAAGACTATCTGTAACTTCTTGTTGTTTTGATAAAAAATGTTCGAATTGAATTGGCAGAGCAAACTCGGAAGAGGACACCGCGAAAAACTCCAGCAGTTTATGGCAATTACTGCTGCTAGGTATTTTACCACTTATGCACAACGCCTTTTCTTTCGCTTTCTATGCCTTCTTTCTTCTTCTTCTTCTTGTTAATAATTAGGGTTTTTCGGACTACTTCTACTCTTTTACATTTCTTGTTTGAGGGATTTCTTCATTAAATACGTGCTTGTGTAAACGATTTCAAAGGAGTTCCGCCATCCCACCCTGATTACTACTATGCACCCTTGCCCTTAATTTACTATGTATGCGGTTGGACTGCGTTCGAATTGTTCACGTCATGGAAATTATTTGCAGACTTCACTCTCATTTCTTCATTGCTCTAATTTATATCTTCCTTTATATGGTAATGCGCGTTCAAGACTAGTCAATTTATACTTTGCCATTAAAAATGAACTGCTAAGTGCTTTACAAAATTACCACCTTGAGATATTGAGTATGAACTAGAAGATTTATAGCACGCTTCAGATTCTTTCCTAGGATATCTTGTATTTCCTGAGATATTGCGGTGTTGGACATTTGCAATATGAGATTTTGCCAGATATAGCATCTTAATGATAAACCCTTTAACCAGTTAAGTAGAGTACCAGATATAGGCCAGCTTAGCCCAAGACGGGTAACAAGCCTAAGTCGTATGACTCGAATCACCTCATCAAAGTAATCCTAAATCACTACTTACTGGTAGATAGCGCCAAATAGGGTCGAATCCGCAAGGAGATAGTTGATTAGTTGTTACTATATTATGTTACTGCTATTAACTTTGGCGATTCTAGATTACTCCCTTTGTCCCGGTCAATTGTTGTCCTTTGGTTTTGACACAAAGACCAAGGAAAGAGAAATGAGCCAATAATTAAATGACAAGTAGAACAAATTAAGTGTAAATGATCAAATTGCTCATCAAGTTCATTCTTAAAATAGAAAGGACAACAAATGATTGAGACACCCCAATATGGAAAAGGATAACAAATGACCGGGACAGAGGGAGTACTTATTAACGAGTTGTTTTGTAATTTAACTAAGGAAAATTGATTGAACGAATTAAAAAGAGATATAATTAATAAAGAGGAAGTCTAGGGTCACAAGTTCACGATGAGACAAACACGGTATAAACAATAAACAGTCAGTAGGCGATCAATTACCTTAATCGGATGGGATAGGTCCTCTTAGATCAATCAATCGTAGGATCATACTAACAGGCTCCTGTTACGTATTAGTTGTCTTACTGATTACATGCAAGCCTAACCACAATCTGACTTAATCTTAGATTGAGATTTCGTAGTTGAACTAATTGGTTGTGGCCTATAACCGATTAATTGTCTATTAAAACATGCAAATTAGGTATTAGCAATATTTAGTGGTGCAATTGTTTGTTCAATTGCAAACCCGTAATGTACTTCTCATCCATCCCCTAGCACCCCAGATAGAGAATTAGCCAGGCATACTAATTAAAACGATAACCGGGCTGACACCATGATAGGAATTGCAATAAATGAAATAAGGAACACAAACGACATAAAACTAAATAACACAATTGGTTTGAATACGAGAAAGGAAACTAGATGGGATTGATTACTGAATTCGATGTTCGATCAAACAAGTGAATATCTTCAAAGCAAGGGAGTTTTAAAGCTAAGTACGTTAGTAGGTTTTAAATAATAATGAAAAGCGTACATTAAACTCTGAAATTAAGCTATTAATACTAAGTCGTCTCCGTAGCAAACAATCCAAACTAAACGAGTAAAAAACCGGCCGGGTCAAGTCATTGCTGATCGTTACCGAGACTTGAACAATTTGGCTTTGTTTCTTGCTTGGTATACCGATAAGTAAACCTTTGTAACGTCTGGCATTCATGTGTGCCGACCGGAATAATACCGGCGAGTTATGACCATGTTCTTCACAAAGCACACTTCCGTTGTGACGAACTCCTTGGTATCAACCTGTCATGACTATAACTCTATCTCTTCGTGTACTCTTCAACTTTTTGGGAATGTATGTTAATAAGCTCAATTCCTAAAATTCTAAAAATTAAGGCAAACAACGAAACCACAACTTTGAGGAAAATGTTAGCTAAAATCGCTCTGAAGAGCTCAAAGTAAGCATAAAGTAGCATGATAAGCAGGGGTTAAATTGTATATAAAACAAGCACATCAATGAGGCTTACATGAATAGTTGGAGCGCTCGGAAGACATGGCGACCACTTGTGCAGGCCACTGGTTTGAGTGTGGTTCAATTAGGCATTTGTGGTTTTTTGGGCAGAGTGTACAAATATTTTTCCCATGACCGCGTTATCAGTTGTCGCGGCCTTAGCTCACTAAATTAGTTAATATCATCTTAAATGTGGTCTCGATTAATTTTGAAATCGTATAGGTGGTCACTGGTAAGAGCATTGTAGACTTGGCTTTGTGGTGAAGAAGGTGTTGATAGCGTCTCGGGAATTATGTTAGGATGTACAGATGTTGGACCGTGATGACTTGGCTTAGCGGTGAACAAGGTGTAGATAGGGTTTAGGGACTTATGTTAGATGTACAGATGTTGGCCGTGATGATCATGAACAAGGTGTTGATAGGGTTTAGGGATTTATGTTAGGATGTACGTACGTTAGAACATAATGACTATGACCTGCGACAAATGTGTTGTTTGAAACTTAATATTTTGAGAATTTTTTGATTGCTTTATAAAGAATTTAAAAGAAATTTAATTGTTTTACAACCTTTTCTTTTTTTTTTTCCTTCTAAAGTTGGTTGTTAGTGTCTTATTCAGCAAATTTAATGTTGTTATAAGGGGAAAATGAGGGAAAGGCACGTTGCGCAGTAAATCCTAATGTCAAAGGTACCATGAGAGCGAAGTTAAAACGAGGGGTACATTGGAAATTTTCCCAACAAAAAAAAGAGACTTGGGATTGGGGCACTTGAATTTATATGGAGAGTACTTATTTTGCTAATGTCATATATTGTATACATTATAAATATATGTTAATTATATAATTAAAAAGGAAACATTTAGAAATTAAATGCGTTCATGGGCCTACAGTTTGACCTTCATTTGATCTGGGACATATATAAACCTGACATGTATTCTACCCGAACCAAAGATAAGCCCGATCTTCCTGTTTCATTTGAAATGTCCATAAATAAATCATAAGGCGATGTAGCTCGGTAGTCTCACTATATTGCCAGTTCTGGGTAAGTGGCTTGATACAAATGAAAGCTCTTATATTTTAAGTGTACCATTAAGGTTGTTATCTCTACTGCATGCAGCTAAAGATATAAATGAAGGGTAAATTGATAACTTATACCTAGTATAACAACACTTTTTAAATTTTATACCTAACATATTTTTTTTTTTCAAAACTTATACCTAACTTTTTATTTTTCCTTTATACTTAATACCAAATTTCACCTCCGGCAAGAAAAATGACCTGATTCCAGCCAAATTCTATTTTTTATCATAAAATTTGTGTTGTTTGCCAATTTTACCCCTAGTCAACTTTAGTTAATTAGTTAATTATCACCCTATTACACCTCAGCAAGTCAGCATCACCCCCAACAACACCATCAATATCATTGCCCAACGACATCACCACCTTACACCGCCACCATCACCAACCAATACCACCTCCATCTAAGACCGCCTAACACGCACTATCACCACTTAGCATCACCATTAACATCGCCCAACACTATCACTAGCTCAATCCAAATTCACAAGATTTGACCCACCGTCCAACACCAACACCAACACCAACACCAACGCTAACGCTAAAACCGCCACAAGGATCGCCAAATACCAATACCACCGCAAGCACTGCCCAAAATCTCCAGACCTAACCCATCACTTAAAAAGCTACTACGAAACCCACCACTACAAACCTCGATTCGATTGATGGTGAGGGAAGGGCTAAGGAGGGCATATGTTGACTCGTTGAGGCCCCGTGGTTCTGGTGGATGCGCACCATATGATCGATTCTGGTGGCCGGCGATTCTGATGAGCTTAGGTCATGGGCGAAGTTGCAGGGGAGCTTGGTGTTAATGTTAGGCCAAGCAGTGACTGTTGGTGGCGGATGAATGGGTAGGTGGTGACACAACCGTACATGGGAATCGATTCTATATTTGTGGCAAATGGGAGAGGGAAGGCGCTACGCGGTGATGGGATGGCAGGGATGTCGCCGGTGAGGTTGCCATTGTGGTGGACTGGTGGTGGTGGTTGTCAGCGTTGATGGCTTATATTAATTGGTGAGATAAATTTATTGTTGGTTTTATGGGCTAAAGAGTAAGGGCAAAATGGTCATTTCCTCATTTTTTTCGCCGGAAGTGCATCTTGGTATTAAGTTTGGAAGTAACAAAAATGTTGGGTATAAGTTTTAAAGAAAAGTTATCTTAGGTTTAAAATTTAAAAAGTGTTGTTATAATAGGTATAAGTTATCAATTTACCCATAAATAAATGATGAATGTCAAGTGAGCAATATCTTAATGCTGTTGTTGATTGTTATCTTTATTGCATATAATTCGAATCATTAACCGCGTGTGTTAAATATCGTTATCTTTATTGCCTCCTTTGATTGTTAATGCTGTTGTTTGATTAAATCTAGACGCGTGGATTAGATTGTTCAATAATTAGGGTCTCCTAATATCGTGTTTCAAGTTAGTTGACTAAACTTTAGAGGAAGGGGAAACTTGTATTTTCACAATAAAGTGCTTGAGATTAATTGGATTAAAGACAATCGAAGATCAATTGGTTTGTTGATAGTGAATGTTTGTTGACCCAAGACCTTTTAATCAACTGAATTCACCCATCTTTATTATTTGTTCAATAGTCAATAGTTTAATCAATCACAAAACCCCCCATATTATTGTCACTTTTACTCTTTACTTTTTACACATTAATTACATCGCCTTCCCTGCGGATTTGACACCCGATTTACCTCTACTATATAGTTTAAGGTAATAGGACTTAATTACTTATTTTTGGGAGCATACAACCTCGGCTCACCAAATTTTGGCATCGTTGCAGGGGAAAGCAATAGTTTAATTTTTGTGTGTTAGCGTAGAGTCTTTATTGTTATTTAGTTATTTTATGCATAGTACTCGTTCTTCTAACCTGAACCTCGACCCTTTCGACCAAGAGATTAAGCATACTCTTTTTAGGTTACGGAAGAACAAACGAGGTGCAATAGTGGCTATTCCCGAAGGCAGTGAGTTCGACGATCTGCATTCTGATTCTGACATTTCTGAAATTTATGAAGAATCCAAAAAGTCTTTGAATATGGCTAGAGAGACCCGCACATTAAAGGAGCTCACGGCTCCAAATCTTGTTGTTCAGCCATTATGCATAACTTTTCCAACATTGGGAAATGGAATTACTTTTGAACTGAAATCTGGTTTTATACATCAATTACCAAGTTTCAGTGGGACGAGTATTGAGGATCCGAATAAGCATTTTTCGGACTTTCATATTGTGTGCACCGGTATGAAGCCAGTTGATGTCACAGATGAGCAATTGAAATTGAGAGCCTTTCCTTTCTCCTTGAAAGGCAATGCGAGAGACTGGTTAATAAACTATCTACCACCGGCGAGTATCACTACTTGGATAGGTATGAAGAAAGCATTCTTGGAGGAGTATTTCCCTCCTTCTCGATCAGCTCAACTGAAAAGAGCCATCAGTAATATTGAGGAGCAAGACGGAGAAACTTTGTACGAGTACCTTGAAACGTTTAAGCCGTTATGTGTCAGCTGCCTCTGGTTACTCCGAACAGGATCTCATCATGTATTTTTGTGATGGACTGAACCAAGATGACCGCCATATGATTCATTCTGCTTGTGGAGGAAATATAGCCAACAAGAATCCAGATGAAGCTTGGGAGGTTATCACAGAACTAGCTGAGACCTCTAGACAGTTTGAAAAAAGACCTTCACGGAGAGGAGTGAGTGTTATGGGTGTTAATCCTTGCTTGGAGGAAAAGGTTGATAATATTGCTTCCACACTCCGTGATATGTTATCTAGCAGACAAATGGCTGTTATTTGTGGTATATGTTCTACTGAGGGTCTTCCTAGCGATTTGTGCCCTCAAATGCAAGAGGGTGGTTCTCAGACGGTAAATGGTGTATGGGAGAGTAGTCCAAACAAGAAATGGGATCCATGCTCTAGTACTTATAATGAGGGATGGAAAGCTCATCCTAACTTCCGTTGGGGAAATTCTCAAGCTAACCAATCATCTGGCCTTCCTAAAAGTCAGTTTATTCTGCGACCACAAGAGCAACATTCCATACCTCGGGCACCACCACAAGCTACAACATGTTCATAAATGTCTACTGAGGACATGATTCGGGCTCTTACCATCAGTGTCACTCAAGATAAAGCAGAAAATAAGCAAAATTTCAAGAATCTTGAGAATCAGGCTAGTCAATTAGCTACCACGGTGAATCGTTTGGAAGCTAAACAATCAGGTGCTTTACCATCTCAAACAGTTCTTAATCCTAGGGATAATGTGAGTGTTGTGTCATTGAGAAATGGTAGACAATTGGTGGAGAATGAAAAGCCAAAAGCTAAGCCTAAGGTGGTGATTATCCAAGAAGAAGAGGAGTTAGTGGTGGAAGATGATAAGCTGCTGAAAGATGGAGGAGGAGAAGAAGATGCATCTAATTCCAAGGAGGTGACACCATCCATGCCTTCATATGAGCATGCCTTCATATGATCCCCTCCCACCTTTTCCCAAGGCTTTGAAATATACCAAGAAGAAGGAGCATGACACTGATATTTACGAAACCTTTCGTAAATGCGAGTTAAATATTCCTTTACTTGAGTTGCTTAAGAGTGTTCCTAGGTACGTAAAGTTTTTAAAAGAACTTTGTACAATTAAAAGAAATCAAAAGGAACTTAGTTTGAAAAGGCCAAAGGGAAAAGCTAGTGAATTTGTGTCGGGGTTGTTTAAGGGTAAGACCCCTCCCAAGTTTAGTGATCCGGGTGTGTTCTCTATACCCTTCACCATAGGTGATACACGGTTTGAAAGAGTCATGTTAGATCTAGGGGCGTCGATAAATGTCATTCCCTTCCATATTTATGAGTCTCTTAAACTTGGTCCTTTAAAGAGTACTAGGGTGGTAGTCCAACTTGCTAATAGGTCTAGTGTTCACCCTAGGAGAGTAGTAGAGAATGTAATGATTAAGGTAGATCAGCTGGTTTTTCCAACTGATTTCTATGTTTTGGATATGGCACAAGAGGTCAATCAAGTCCCAATTTTATTGGGTCGACCATTCTTAAAGACCGCAGGAACCCGAATTGATGTTCCAAATGGTTCCTTGACTATGGAGTTTAATGGGAGGGTGGTTAAATTTGAAATTTATCCACCTAATTTGACTAATTCTGCGGTTTATTCTCTTTGTGCTATTGCTACTAACCATAATTCTATGAGAAGCTGGAAGCCGCCACTTCCGAGCAAAACTTGTGAAATTTTGCAGGACTCTCTAACCTAAAGTGAAAAGGTGTATCCTTCTATGGGAGAATCTTAAAGATGCTGAGGCTGGTAAAAGAAAGGCTAAGACTTGGTTTGATAAACTAATTCACCGGAAGGGCTCTAGTAAAGCAACACAAGTTATACATATCAAATCAAGTGCTCACTCCATTCCTTTGAAAAGGTAAATCTCTAAGCTCTATCTTAAGTCGAGTAGTTCACCATTCCGCGAGATGTCGAGCCAACGACGTTAAACAACAACGCTTCTGGAAGGCAACCCATAGATTTGTGTGTGCAATTATTGCAAAAAAAAAAGATAAAAAAAATGAAAAAGAAAGAAAAAGTATCTCGGCTAGGTGAAAACCCGAAAGGGCGCCTAGGCAAGATTGGGATATGGCCGAAAACCCGAAAGGGTGCTCCGGGTAAAATGAAGAATCGAGTTGCGTGCCACGAGAGTAGAGATGAGATTGAAAAAAAAAAATGAAAGGCTAGAGTGAAAACCCGCAAGGGCGGGCGCTCTAGGCAAAATGAGAGATTTAGGTAAAGAAAAATTCTTCCGATGCTATTTGATCTCTCGTTGCTATGTTGAAGATCGTTTGGTACAAGCGTTGTGAGTCTTATTGATTTTATTATACTTCTATGGATCGATGTTGGTATGAGCTTGTATGGAGTCCATTGAGGTTACTCGAGGACGAGTAAAGATCTATGTGTGGGAAAGTTTGATCAGACGGGTTTAATATGTTATAGGAGTGTCGATTTATGTGAGTAATTGATAGAAGAAGTGGAGTTTTAGAAGTATAATTTGGTTAAATTATCATTTTATGTCATTAATACTATATGAGTGTAATTATTTAAAATATGGACCAATAAGTTTATGGGTTGATCTTACAACATGATACATGTTTATTGTTGTGGGCTTAAGTGGAGCAAACGAAATTAAAAGAAGAAAACCCACTAAGAGGAAAGATCACGTGGGTTTGTCTCACTTTGGGCCAACAAGTGAAGGCCTGCATGAAACAATGAAATAAGAAACACGGAGCATTCAACTTTGAAGAACGGAAAAGGGTTTCTTAGTCAGCTGAAGACGCGACTCACGTATGGACACGGGCGACTCATGTCATAGTCAGTCCATGTCGGATTTGCTTATTGCTTCGTGTTATTTCTTTATTTCAGATTATTTTTATTAGTAATTATTATTATTAGTATTATTGTTAGTTAGTATTATTATTAGGTTAAGTATCTAGCTCTTACCTATTATTCATCATTCAATAAGTTGTATTGGGAAATTGGAAAATACTCTCTATAACCCTAATTGCTTTTGCTTAGAAATTATGAGGAACTAATCCTCCTTTCTTGGATCGACAGATTGAAGCTATTAACTAATTAATTGTGAGATTGTTCTTTCTTTCTTTATTTCTAAGTATTGTTTATGTCTCTTGTTCTTATTTCATGATTATTGTTTCCTCTTACTAATCTGATCAATTGGTAATTGTTTACTTTAATCTATTGCATGTTTAGAAATTGAATCCGTAATTGTTCAATTAATCTAGAATAAAGTAGCAAACTTTATCCTAATAATTTGTATGCGTTTCATCGTTATTAGGACGAAGTAGAGACTAAGCATGTAATTCGAATCGTTAACCGCGTGGGTTAAATATCATTATCTTTATTGCCTCTTTTGATTGTTAATGTTGTTGTTGGATTAAATCTAGACGCGTGGATTAGATTGTTCAATAATTAGGGTCTCATAATATCGTGTTTCGAGTTAGTTGACTAAACTTAAGAGGAAGGAGAAACTTGTATTTCTACAATAAAGTGCTTGAGAGTAATTTGATTAAAGACAATCGAAGACCAATTGGTTTGTTGTTAGTGGATGTTTGTTGACCCAAGACCTTTTAATCAACTGAATTCACCGATCTTTATTATTTGTTCAGTAGTCAATAGTTTAATCAATCATAAAACCCCCCATATAATTGTCACTTTTACTCTTTACTTTTTACGCATTAATTACATCGTCTTCCCTGCGGATTCGACACCCGACTTACCTCTACTATATAGCATTTGTGTGATGAAATAGGAAAGTTTGGAACCGAGTTGAGAATAAAAACATTCTTCCCAGGTCACACTCGACCGAGTGCACCATGTACTCGACCGAGTGGTCGCCTACTCGGCCGAGTGGCCTCTTACACTCGAACGGGTGGTCTGCCTTGACCCTTGTTTTGTTGATATTTGACCGAATATTAAGCGTTTACCCTTATTTAAAGGTTTATATTAGTTGACTTGTGTTTGGATGAACATGTTTACCTTACATGGGTGATATTTTGTGAATTTTTTACGTTTGATTATATGGTGTGTCATGTTGCAAGTAAATGGAAATCGTTGATTCGACATGAGGGGATTGATGACACAAATGATATGATAACCTTATTTGATGTGTGTTAGTCAACGTGAGTTTATTTCGTTTTGTAAAAGTAAGATGAATAATGAAAATTATGTGTTGCATAGTGGTCGTTTGCATGATTGTGCATTATGATTTTCCGTATGAGCGGAAGTGTTGATGATGGATGGGAACGGATATGTAAACACATGTGTGATCATATGGTGGATTTGACGCGGTATATGAGTAGCATGATGTGCGGAAATGGGAATGTTGATCATTGTTGAGTCACATAACGAGAAATTGCATTATTTGCCTGTTTCATGGAGTCCGCATATTCGTGATTGATGTGCATACATGTTAATGTATGAGATTTGACGTGATATAGATATGTAATAATAATCAAGTTATACCCCGTGATAGATATGTATACATAGCCAACATTAATGGGAGTGAGTTATGGGATTAGAGATTGAAACCGTGGGTTTGACCTGACACTTTACCTTTGGAGGCTTGGAGATGGGGGATTATATCAATGGAATTATAACTACATGTGGTTTGATTATGGATTTGCAACAAGTAAGAGAGAGTGTTGAACCTGGAACATAGTCATTTGTGGAATCTGGTAATCAACGTATGAGAGCACCTTATGAGGTTTGATAGTTGAACTTTGGTACGAAGTTCTCTTTTAGTGGGAGTGAATATAACAATTCGGAAATTAAGGAGAAAGAAAGTAAGGAATGTAAGGAAGTAATGAGAGTTGAACAAGGAACCTTGGGGTGAGCGTGATGTTTATAAAGAAAAGTATATTGTAGACAAGCATGTGAGGCGAAAGAGTGCATGAGAATTAATGATGAGACTGGAGGAAAACAGAGAGTGAGGTGAACTTCGAGGACGAAGTTCCTTTTAAGGGGAGAAGATGGTAATACCTCGTAAATTCTAGAGCTAGTACGCGGTCGAGTGGCAGAGTACTCGGCCGAGTACTCGCCCGAGTAAACCTCACTCGATCGAGTGAGGGACCGAGCGAGTCTGCAAATTTGTTAAAGCTCCTGATCGTAGGTCACTCGACCGAGTGGAGGTTCACTCGACCGAGTGGAGCCTCACTCGACCGAGTGAACCGAGCACTCGACCGAGTGTTGTGGGAACCGCTGAGTTTCCGCGCGTGAGCTTTTCTATTGATGGGCCTTAACATATATATACCCTATTTTTCTAATTTTTCCGATTTTCAAACCCTATTTCCTTTTCTCGAAACCCCTCCTACATCTCTCCACAATCTCTCCTTCTCTAAATCCTAGATCTACAACTATGGGTGAAGAATTTGGGAGATTCATTCACATATTCTTGTTCCTTATCAATTGGTGAGTATTATACTACCTTTTCCCTTTAATCTGGATAATTCATTTTAAGACTCCAACCCTGGAATTTGGGGGTTTTTATGGGTGTTGTTAATTAGTGCTATTAGTTAGTTTTACGAGTAATTAAAGGGTAATAATAAGGTGTTTTGTGTTATATAAGAGTATAGGATGTATATGATCGTTATGATATGATTATTGTAGGATGAGACGGTCTTATGAGGCGGAATCTTGTTATGTTGGATTTGCTTGTGAAGAACCCTAAAAGGTAGGTTAATCCTACCTGGTTTCAATAATGTGCTCGTTATATATGTTGTGGTTAATGTTGTAATTAGTGTCACATAATTAGAGTAATTGCATTCTAACATGTTTATTGGATAATAGCATCATTAAGGAGATAATTATGTTGGTTGGATGGCATTATAACATGATATTGGTTAAGACGACTTGATGAGTCGTTAATTGGCATATTGTGTGGTATCTTGCATTTATTGTATTTGTCATTGTATATTGGAGAATATGACGGTTGTGATTGTTTGGTTGTTGTTGAGGAGATGAAAGGCGGTTGGGAGATCGTCTTCTGCTTGAGTCGCCTCTTGGAGCTTCCCACTCCAAGAGGGATGTGCTTATTAATGACTTGAGTACGGAGGGACTCGTGTGGTTGAGACACGACGTCTGGCAGGGGATCCGGTTGGCTTCCGGACCCGGTATGTCTGGGCGTGTCCCGGTACCTATTTGTGGTCGTTGGTATGTCTGGGCGTGTCTCGGTACGTGGTGGTTGTGGGTACGTCTGGGCGTGTCCCGGTACCGGAGTGGTTGTTGTTTGATAGCGTCTCATTCATATTATAGTCATGTTGCATGCTCACATACTTTGAGTTGTGTCACACTTTATTTATTGAAACTGACGTTTGTGTGTCTGTGTAATTGTCACCTATTTCCGGGGTGGCCTGTGTCGATCCATATGATATTTTCAATCATATGGGGAGCGGGTTGAGTACAGGTTTTGCTTGTTGACGTGATCGGGATTTGGGTCGCGCCATGGACTCGGAGTCGAGTAGCATAGCATAGATGACATAGATGGTAGTCGACTTGTAATTTGTATAGTTCACATTTATTCATTTGTTTACATTTATGTAATCACTAAACTTGTTATTTATTTAATAAAGTTTCTTAATTGTAATTCCGATTTCACTGCCTCGGGAAACAGAGACGGTAACATTTCCTAATTACCTTGGTCGAGTAAGAAGGGGGTGTTACATGGTCATAGCCTCCCTAGACTCAACTCGCATGGTTGGGTGACTGCTTCGACCTATTTTCGTAAAATGGTCATATCTCCCTCATTTCCTGGTCAATTTGGGCATATGACCTACCTTTAGAATCGTAAGAGGACAAGATAACTCCTACACTTGGAATTATACCAATATCAGGTCCAGAACTCGATATATGAGCATTTAAAGTTGACCCTTCATATTTACGACTTCCAAAGTTGCGAATCTTTCCTCAATTTCATTCCAACTTTCATGTGACTTGTTTAAACATGTTAAAACCTATTCTGTAACACCCGCGATTTTAACTTAGTGGGTAATTTATTAAAATCACTAATTTAATAATACTCAATTTTATTTGGCACATTATTTATTTAGTTTTATACTTTCAAAATTGTGCTTTAGTTTCATAAAAATCAATTTGGTTTTATTTTAACCCGGAAAGCCCTTAAAAGTCGTATATGGGTCCTTTTAGTGTAAAACCGAGTTACAAACCAAGTGCCTTTGTTATTGGGCCAAAACAAACCTATGGACCATCTTTTAGTTAACAAAACCCCCTTGTGTTAGGGTTTCCTTTCTAATTTTTCAGCATCTCCCTTCATTCTTCCCTTGTAAAAGAGGAGATTTCCACCATTAAACCTTCAAAAACTCAAACCTTAAGATGGATGTCATTTCTTCGTTTCTCAACTAAATCTTATGATTTTTGTACCAATCTTCTCCTCTCCTTCTCCCCCTTCTTTGTATGTAAGAAAAATCTTACCTTTTGAACCTTTTAGAAAATCCATCTTTTTGTGAGATGAGGTTTCTAACCCTTTTTGTCTTAAACTTGTCTCTAGGTGGAAGCTTTAGTATTTCGGAGTAGTATTGAGTCGGAAGCGTGTCCTTGAAGAGCTAAAAGGTAACGGTAATGGGTTACTCGGTATTATATCAAAATATGTGCTTTAATTGTTAAAGTTTAGTCTTTAGCTAGTAAAGTTACTACCTTTAATGTTATTGATGAATTTTGTTGGATTATTAATATTAGATGATATTTTAATTTTATTTTTATGTTATTGAGATGACTTATTGCAAATAATATCAATTGGGTAAAGTTGGTTTGTGAGGAATTAGGTGTTGTTTAGCTATGGTATGTATCTTGTAGTTTGTGACGATCTTTGCTACATGTTGTGGGCAGTTATTGTCGAGATATGGTGGGTATGTCGTAGTTGCGATGGTCTTTGGTTATATAATTAATTTGGAGTTGTGAATATACCATAAAATTGAATTGGGAATGAAGTTCATGCCTTGTTTGTGTCGCGGGAAGCAACCCGCAGTGTGGCTTTTAGCCAGATCAGTTTTCGTAAAATGGCCATAACTCTTTCGTTACTTATTTGTTTTGGACTTATAACCTACCATTAGAACCGCAAGAGGATAAATATCACCTCCAATTGATTTCACCTCATTCTCATGTCTAGAACTCTAGTTATGATCATTTGAAGTTGAGCCTTATTGTAGTCGAGTACTAAACTTGTTGTTATAAAGTAGGTTTTACGTTTCTTGTTGGGTATGCATCTTAACGTTGGTTCTAATGCTTGTGTATGGTGTGTTGACACCTTTTTATCATTACAACCCCTTGCTTATGTCTCATTCACATGTTAAACATCGGTTTTGGTTGTTAAGCTTAAATGCGGTTCAGTTTGGGTTCGTTTACATTTTTCCTAGCGTTTCGCATTACTTAATTCATTTGTTATAATTTGTTTATACTATGTTTAATTAACATGTAAATGTAGAGTATAATGTTTATTCATGTTATTAAAGTATGAAATGATGTTATATACTTCATATTTGAGTTCTCATTTGTTTATTTACGCTTTGCCTCGTATTTCGTATCACTTAATTTATTTGTTATCACTTGTTCTATTTTAAGCTCAAGTAACTTGAAATATGAAATACAATGTTTATCCATGTTATATGATGAGTCATAGTTATATACATATTTATGCCTCCCCTTAATTGCTTTTGATACGGTTTTCGTGCTAAATTATATCGTTTACATGCCTTTTATGTTAGAACGTTGATACTTCCGCTTTTTGATGTTTGATGCAGGAATGATGCATTTGAGGAGCAAAGGAATGAAATGGGCATCACGGAGTAGGCGTGGAGGAATACACGAAGTTTGGCACGGGAATCCATAAGAATAAAGGAAGAGAAATTAAGAAGACAACACGAAGAAAGCAGCTGAAAAGGGATGGTTCCTCGATCAACTAGGCCAAGGCTCGATCGAGGATATTGGTGACTCAATCGAGTACATTGGGGCTCGATCGAGGAACCACTTCATTCTATATTTTCCGCAATTTTCCTTAAGTCGGTTATGTTTTATTATAAATACCCAAAGTCATACCCTAATTTATTTACGTCTTATTTTACCTAGTTTCGTTTAGCTACTCTAAAAACTCTCTAAAATACTTAGTTTAGTTTATTTTATTGTTCTTCCTTCCGGATCTAAACATTGCTTTATTGCGGTATCAATCTTTCTTTAATATTTATTCAATCATTATTGTTCATCTTATTATGTTCTTAATTATGCTTTCTCATATCGTTATTGTTATTGTTATTGTTATTAGTATGAGTAGCTAAATGTACTATCTAGGGTGAAAGAGGATCTAGGTTGTTAGAAAAGGGGTTATTATGAATTGATTGTTAAATTGCTCTTGATTGTTGTTTAATTATCGTATTACTTCTAATTAGTTGATTATTGATCAGAATTGATTAATTAGTCTTGCATAAACTAGGATTTTCACCGACCGGGTTAAGACTAGTATAGGCCATGATAATTGAAATAGATCGGCTTAATAATAGCGATTGCATGTTAAGTTAGATCTAAAAAGACATATTAGAATCGACCGATCATATGACTTTCAACAATATAAATTGCTCAATCAATGAATTAAACCTTACCCTTGGATGACTACCTAGTGAACCCGATCCCTAGACTCTCCCTATTTATTGTTTTATCTTGTTTTCTGTTTCATCTCATTAATTAGTTAATCATTAGTCTAAATTATGTTGTTTGTTGGGTTACCTTCATGTTGAATCTATCATTTGTTGTTTTCATCTCCTTAAACATGTGTGAGTAGTCTCATTCTAGGGTTTAGGGGGATCTTAGATAAATTTGAGGGAGTGATAATGGGTTGTTGATGTTGGGATTGGTGATTGGTTTATCTTTTTGTTCATGCATGGTATGTGTTTGATGATTTGTTTAAGCGAAAACTTGAACCTTTCATTGTTTGTTATTTGCTAATCTTGAAGCGAAAATTAAAGGGTAGTGTTAGAATGGCATGTTCATCATGAGTTTGGGTTCATAATAGTGAAATCTTGTTGAGCAAGACTTAAGGAAAATCTGGGATCAAAAGATTAGGATTAAAGCCCTGATCTTTCTGGCTTTTTTTAGCTGAACTGAATAAAGCTGAGCTGAGCTGAACTGAACTGAATGGAGCTTAACCAAACTGAATGGAGCTGAACTGAACTAAATAGAACTGAACTGAGCTACGAGCGGTCCCTATTTCTGGATTGGGGCAGACTATGAACGGTAGGTCTTACCGTTGTGTGCTTAACTATCAGTTGGGTATTCCTTTGATTTCGGTGCCTGGTCCGTGCTCTGCTTGTTCTCGGGTCTTTGATGGGGATATCTACGGGGATCATGTTGTGTCGTGTGCTGGTGTTGTTGGTATCAAACATCGGCATAACCTTGTTCGTGACACCTTTTAGATACCTGCTTCTGATCTGGGATCTCTACTTTTAAGGAGGTAGATATTGGTCTGATTGATGAGCATGAACGGTCCTTGCGTCCTGCAGAATTATCGCTTTACTCTTAGGACAGGGGTAGGGATGTGTGTGTGGATCTGACCGGGTCTTCCCCTTTGACTCAGTCTGGAATGTCTGACTTTGTACCCTGACGTGTGGTGATTGATGCTGTTAGGCACAAATGTGCCAAGTATCAGGGCTTGTGTTCAGCGATAGGTAATGGATTCTTACCTTTTTATTTCACTTCGTTGGGGGAGTTGGGGGCATATGACATTGCACTGCTCAAGCGAATTCAGAAATTTTCTCTATGCAAGATGCCGGAGCGCGCGCTACTACTTTTATTTTTACTCGACTTAGTTTTGCTATTGCTAAGGGGGTGGGAGCGCAGATTATGTCTCAGTTGCGGGTTTTTTTATCACAATAAAAGTTGCGGGATTTTTTTTTATCTCAATTGTTTTTATCTCAAAAAATATTGCGGTTTTTTTTAAAAAAAAATAGATAATAATAATAATAATAATAATAATAATAATAATAATAATAATAATAATAATAATAATAATAATAATAATAATAATAATAATAATAATAATAATAATAATAATAATAATAATAATAATAATAATAATAATAATAATAATAATAATAATAATAATAATAATAGGATGCGGGGGCTCGGGTGGCCGCTTACATTTTTACTAGACTTAGCTTTGCTATTGCTAAGGGTGTGGGAGCCCAGATTGTCTCTCGGCTCCCCACCAATTTCATGTAAACTTTTATTTTTCTTTTAATAAAAGTTGCGCGCATCCTTCTATAAAAAATAAAAATAAAAAATAATAATAATAATAATAATAATAATAATAATAATAATAACCTCGTCCGTGACACTCTCTTCGACATCTGCTATAGATCGGGTATTTCTGCGGGAAGGGAGGTTGATATCGGTTTGGTTGACGGACATGGGGGTTCTCTTCGTCCTGCGGATTTGCTGCTTTATTCTTGGGACAGAGAACGTGATGTGTGCGTTGACTTGACAGAGTCTTCTCCTTTAACTCAGACTGGGATGACGGATTTTGTGCCTGGTCGGGTTGTTACTGATGCTGCGCAGCGTAAGTGTGCTAAGTACGGGGATTTGTGTGCGGCAGCGGGTTATGGTTTCCTTCCCTTCTCTTTCTCATCATTTGGGGAGCTAGGTTCGGATGCTGTTGCCTTGCTCAAGCGGATCCAGAAATTCTCGGTTTCTCAAGATGCGGAGGCTCGGGTGGCCGCTTACATTTTTACTAGACTTAGCTTTGTTGTTGCTAAGGGTGTGGGAGCCCAGCTTGTTTCTCGGCTCCCCCCAATTTCATGTAAACTTTTATTTTTCTTTTAATGAAAGCTGCGCGCATCCTCAATAATAATAATAATAATAATAATAATAATAATAATAATAATAATAATAATAATAATAATAATAATAATAATTGGTAGGTTTCCTAACAAATTTCATAATAATAATAATAATAATAATAATAATAATAATAATAATAATAATGATGATGATGATGATGATGATGATGATGATGATGATGATGATGATGATGATGATGATGATGATGATGATGATGATGATGATGATGATGATGATGATGATGATGATGATGATAATAATAATGATAATGATGATGATAATAATATTATTATTATTATTATTATTATTATTATTATTATTACTATTATTATTATTAGTATTTTTATTTTTATTATTTTTACTATTAGTACTATTAGTACTATTAATATTAGTATTATTATTATTATTATTATTATTATTATTATTATTATTATTATTATTATTATTATTATCATTATAATTATAATTATTATCATTATAATTATAATTATAATTATAATTATAATTATAATTATAATTATAATTATTATTAATATTATTATTATTATTATTATAAATATAATTATAATTATTATTATTATTATTATTATATTTTAAAAAAATGGAACTTTTTATTGAGATCAAATAGAATTTACAAGAAATTGGTGGGTAGCTGAGATACAATCTCACCCAATCCCTTAGCAATAGCAAAGCTAAGTCTAGTAAAAATAAAAGCAGCTGCGCAAGCCCCGACATCCTGGGAAACAGAAAATTTACGAACCCGCTTGAGCAAAGCAACAACTTCCGTCCCCAACTCCCCCCAACGAAGAGAAAGAAAAAGGTAAGAACTCATATCCAACTGCCTCACACAAGCTACGATACTTAGCACACTTGCGCTCCGCCGCATTAACCACCACACATCTGGGCATAAAGTCAGACATCCCGGACCGAGTCAAAGGAGATAATCCAGTCAAATCCACACACACATCTAGTCTCATGTACTAAAAATAAAGCAAAAGATCTGTCGGACGTAGGGGCTTATTATGCCCATCGATTATTATTATTATTATTATTATTATTATTGTTATTATTATTGTTATTATTATAATTATTATTAATATTATTGTTATTATTATTATTGTTATTATTATTATTATTATTATTATTATTATTATTGTTATTATTATCATTATTATTATCATTATCGTTATCGTTATTATTATTATTATTTTTTATCATTATCATTATCATTATCATCATCATCATCATCATTATTATTATTATTATTATTATTATTATTATTATTATTATTATTATTATTATTATTATTATTATTATTATTATTATTATTATTATTATTATTATTATTATTATTATTATTATTATTATTATTATTATTATTTTGCAAGAAAGTAGCTTACTTTTATTCATCCAAATCGGGAACAAAAGTAACAATCTTACAAAGCTAACCAATAAGTTACTCAAGCATGAAAAAGCTATAACATATCTGCATCATCACCTATACAACCATTGAAAACACGAACAACAACACTATATTGGATTTTCCGGACTAGACTATCGTCAGTGAGTGCATATCCCAAGAAAATTCGTCTATTCCGCTCTTCCCAGAGAAAGCCAACAATAGATATAAGACTACAAATCCTCCCTTTGTGCTTCCTGATTCCCTTAGACGCAAGATAATGAAGTCGTTTATGTTCATATAGCACACCTCGATGTCGACGAGATAGACCAAGCCATGAAAAGATAGCCCCAATAATACAAGTTGAAAATGAGCATTGGAAGAAAAGGCTAGCATGGGTCTCTTCCGCAGCATAACAAAGTGTGCAACGATTAGGAAGAGGCAGCCCCCTTAGCTGGAGATTATCCACCGTGGGTAGTTTCTTTTGAACAGCTAACATAGTGGTAAGGCTATGCTTTGGCAGCCAAATACTCGTCCATATGGTCTTGTAGTACGGGAAGGGACGAAACTTAGGCCTAAAATAATCATAGGCCCTCTGCATAACAAAACAACCTCGAAGCTCCCAGGATTTAAGAAGGGAGGCAGCATTCTCTGCATTTCCAACAGTGGCCAGGATCTCATCACAAATTTTTAAGACACTCCTCCAACTCTCAGCACATGTAGTGGGGCAGTTAACAGTCCAGATGTTACCTGATGAGAGTAGGTAAGCCTGAATCCATCTGCCCAACACCGTGCAGTTATCAGTCTGGATCCTCCATAGTAGTTTTGATATGAGTGCTTTATTCCAGGATAAGACTTCCTTGATGTCTAGCCCTCCTTCAAGCTTAGGTGCAGCACAGCTAGACCAGCTCTTAAATGTTAACCGTCTGTGCCCCTCTTCAATTTGCCAAAAGAAATCTTTGGACAATTTCTGAATTTTCTTGATAATCCCTTTAGGCATGAGTAAAATGGCACACCAAAAATTCTCAACACCAAAGACCACGGAATTGAGGAGCACAATTCTACCAGCATAGGTTAATGAATGAGCCGCCCAATGTTTAACATATCTCCTAATTTTCTCCAAAAGTTGCTCAAACATGCCATCTCGTAAGTTACTAGAATGTAAAGGAAGCCCAAGATAACGAAAGGGTAAAGTGCCTTCACAAAACCCAGTGCTGGATAGGATGTCAGCTCTCACCGAGGCATTAACACCTCCAAAGTAGATGTTGGATTTGGCTGGGTTAGAAGTCAGTCCAGAGGTAGTGGCAAATTTGTCCAAGCATTTAAGAACCGTGAGGACAGCAGGAGTATCACCCCGAGTGAATAACATCAAGTCATCTGCAAATATAAGGTGGTTAAGATTAATACGTTTGCATTTGGGATGAAAAGAGAAAGCAGGATCAGTTGTGCTAAGCCTGAGTAGCCGGGAGAGAACTTCCATACTTAAGACGAAAAGATAAGGTGAAAGAGGATCACCTTGCCTAATGCCAGCTTTGCCTTGAAAAAAACCAGTACAAGAGCCATTTAGTTTGAGGGTACACCAAGGAGTGGAGACACATAGCATAATCCACTCAATGAATTCCTCAGGGAATTTGAAGCCATAGAGCATTTGCTTGATGAAATTCCAATCTAATGAGTCGAAAGCTTTCCTAATATCAATTTTCAACAGACAGCGAGGGGTAATATATTTCCTGCCATAGCCATTAATAAGCATTTGACAGAGCATGATATTATCAAATATATTCCTGCCCTGGACAAAAGCTAATTGTTCATTACCAACAAGATGAGGATGGGTAGCTTTGAGCCTAGCAGCCAGTATTTTACTGATGGTCTTGTAAATTACCGTGCAACAGGCAATAGGTCGAAAGTCCAGTACAGAAGTAGCTATTTGTTTCTTAGGTATCAAGGTGATTGTAGTTATGTTCACTTATTTCAGCATTTTCTTTTTCAGGAAGAAATCTTGAACAGCAGTGCAAAATTTATCACCAATAATCCCCCAAGCAGCTTTATAAAACCCAGAAGAGTAGCCAACATAACCCGGACTTTTATTTGAATCAATGCTGAAGAGAGCTTTGCGGATTTATTCTCTATAGATAGGTTTAGTTAACCCCTGGACTTCAGAACTAGGAAGACAACGCCCACTAGCTAAGATATCAGGATCAAGATCAGTTCTGTCACGAGGAGTTCCAAGGAGTTGTGTATAATAGGAAGTAAAAGCAGCGCCTACTCCTGTATCGGTATCATGAACAACCCCCTGAGCATCAGTGATTTGACTAATATAATTGCAGTGGTGCCTCTCAGCAATTCTATCATAGAAGTACTTAGTACTGCAGTCATCCAGACGAATATGAGTGATTTTGGCTCTCTGATTCAATGCACTTAGTTCAGCCTGTTTGAGCTTCTTAAATTGAGCAAGAAGGACTTGTTCCTCATTTAATAAGTCCGTGTCCAAAGGAGACATCATAATGGCTTCCTGACAATTCTGCAGCTTGATCCTGCATTCACTAACCCGACTAATCAGATTAGCAAAGTGTAGTGAGTGCAGGTGCTTCAGATCCCCTTTCAATTTTTTGAGTTTTTCCATTAAACAATACATATGAGTGCCATAGATGTTACCAGTGGACCAAGACTTAGAAACAGTATCAAGGAAAGATGGATGAGAAATCCAACAGTTAAGAAATTGAAACCCAGTCTTGGGGGGAGCAGAGTTGAGATCAAGCTTAACCTCTACGGGTGAGTGGTCAGAGACCCCAGGAGGAAGATATTCAGCACTAGAAGTAGAATAAGTCTGGATCCAGTACAAATTAACCAGAGCCCTGTCCAATCTAGCCCAGGTCCTAGTAGTCCCCTCATGCTTGTTAGTCCAACTAAAATCAGATCCCAGACTTCTAATATCAGTGAGAGAGTTGGAGAGGATACAGTCATTAAAATCTCTGATATCTTGAAGGCTAGGTGGATTAGGACCTAGTCTTTCATCAGGAGACCTAACAACATTAAAATCACCCATAATTATCCAAGGCTTAGTAGCAGAAGAAGATATGAGATTCAAGCCATCCCATAAACTTTTCCTAGCTGTCCCAAAGTTAAAGCCATAGACCATAGTAATTAGCATATGGCTATTAGTAGAAAGGTGAACAGCTTCAAGATGAATATACTGACTGTGCTTGATCAAAATCAATGTAAACGAGCCTAGGATTCCAAAGTACCCAAATACGACCATTATGATGATGTTCATAATTGCACTCAACTTGCCAAGAATGAAAGTTATTCCTAATAATAGTAGGGGCTTTATTAGGTTTTATTCGAGTCTCTAAAAGTCCAACAATATCCACTTGCCATTGTTTTATTTGAGCCTTTATTTCATGCATCTTAAATGGCTCATTTGCACCCATTACGTTCCATGAAGTAATTTTCATTGTTTATCAGGAGGTTCAGATTCTGCCACTGTGTCAACAGTCACCATGTGAGTATTACTAACACCTTCCTCAGCTAGTGTCTAATCAGGTTCATCAGTAGCCAGTTGAGAGTACCTGTTGACAATAGCAGTTTTTGCACCACTATATTTAACCTTGGATCCAAACCCTTTTAGACCTACTCCATCAGTTCCTGTTGGAGGAGGAGTGGTCTTGCTAGGACTTGCCACAATTAAGGAAGCAGCAACTATTGAGCTTGCCTGAACTGATTTCTCAGTAAGCTCAGAGGTCTCAGTGCTAGCAACATCCTCCACTGTATTCACAGGAATACTAGAACCATCCACAGCAGGCTGCCCCAGTTTAGCACTAGGCTGAGAGCTTGTGGCTTCCTTCTTTTTGTAAACTTCCTTAGGTTGAGATTTTTTGTTCCTTTTACAGTTAGATTCAACATGTCCCAGCTTCTTACAACAATGGCAATAATGTGGCAACCATTCATATATCACAGGCTGGGTTATGTAGTTGTTAAAGGGGCTAATGAGAGACACATACTTCACTAGATCCTTTGATAGGTCTACTTCTACCATAATCCTAGCAAACCCAAGGCGAACTTTAAGTGTTGTAACATTATCAGCACATATTGGTACACCAATCTTACTGGCAATTTTACTTAGAGCCCTAGAAGACCAGAGGTAAGGTTCAAGATCAGGGAGAAGGACCCATACATGCACCCTAGAAACATCATCCAATTCCTGACCAAAAGAGGGTGTCCAGTGTTTAAGGATGAAAGCATAACCTCCCACAAGCCAAGGTCCCTTCCGTAAGACATCATGCATATCCTTCAAACAATCAAACCTAAAAACAAACCAACCTTTCCGATAATATTGGACCAAGGGGCCTTTGACATGGTTCCAATTTTTCTCCACATAATCCTTCATTTGAGGAAGTGTGGGTTTCATCCCTATCACAACTCCCACTAAAGAAAATTCCCATAGTCTAAGTTCCTCTGGAATATCCTCTTTTTCAATTACAATGTCTTCAGCATTGCAACCGTCCTCACAAAAATGTAAATCCATTATTATTATTATTATTATTATTATTATTATTATTATTATTATTATTATTATTATTATTATTATTATTATTATTATTATTATTATTATTATTATTATTATTATTATTATTATTATTATTATTATTATTATTAGTAGTAGTAGTAGTACTATTAGTAGTATTATTATTTTTACTATTAGTACTATTAGTACTATTATTATTATTATTATTATTATTATTATTATTATTATTATTATTATTATTATCATTATTATTATAGAAGGATGCGCGCAGCTTTCATTAAATGAAAAACAAAGTTTACATGAAATTGGTGGGCAGCCGAGAAACAGGCTGGGCTCTCACAACCTTAGCAACAGCAAAGCTAAGTCTAGTAAAAATGTAAGCGGCCACCCGAGCCCCAGCATCCTGAGATACCGAGAATTTCTCGGATCCGCTTGAGCAAGGCAACAAAGATCAGGACCCAACTCCCCAAGCGATGAGAAAGAGAATGGAAGGAAACCATAAAACGCCGCACAAGCACAAATCCCAATACTTAGCACACTTAGGTGAGCAAAGATCGGAACAACCCGGCCAGGCACAAAATTCGTCATCCCGCCCGAGTCAAAGCGAAGACCCGGTCAAGTCAACGCACACATCACGCCCCTTTGTCCCAAGAATAAAGAAAAAATCCGCAGGACGACGAGAACCCCATGTCCGTCAACCAAACCAACATCAACCTCCTTTCCGCAAAATATTATTATTATTATTATTATTATTATTATTATTATTATTATTATTATTATTATTATTATTATTATTATTATTATTATTATTATTATTATTATTATTATTATTATTATTATTATTATTATTATTATTATTATTATTACTATTATTATTATTATTATTATTATTATTATTACTATTATTATTATTATTATTATTATTTTATATAAAAGGATGCGCGCATCTTTCATTAACAGAAAAATAAAAGTCTACATGAAATTGGTAGGGAGCCGAGAAAAAATATTTTAAAAAAATCGGAACTTTTTATTGAAAACAAATCAAATTTACAAGAAATTGCTGGGTAGCCGAGATACAATATGGGCATTCAGTCCCTTAGCAATAGCAAAGCTAAGTCTAGTAATAATAAAAGCAGCTGCGCGAGCCCCGACATCCAGGGAAACAGAAAATTTATGAACCCGCTTGGGCAAAGCAACAACTTCCGTCCCTAACTCCCCCCAACGAAGAGAAAGAAAAAGGTAAGAACTCATATTCAACCGCCTCACACAAGCTACGATACTTAGCACACTTGTGCTCCGCTGCATTAACCACCACGCATCTGGGCATAAAGTCATACATCCCGGACCGAGTCAAAGGAGATGATCCAGTCAAATCCACACACATGTCTCGTCCCAAGTACTAAAAATAAAGCAAAAGATCCGCCGGACGTAGGGGCTTATCACGGCCATCAATTATTATTATTATTATTATTATTATTATTATTATTATTATTATTATTATTATTATTATTATTATTATTATTATTATAATCATTATAATTATAATAAAAATAATAATAATAATAATAATAATAATAATAATAATAATAATAATTATTATTATTATTATTATTATCATTATCATTATCATTATCATTATCATTATCATTATCATTATCATTATCATCATCATTATTATTATTATTATTATAATTATAATTATAATTATTATTATTATATTTTAAAAAAACCGGAACTTTTTATTGAGATCAAATAGAATTTACAAGAAATTGGTGGGTAGCTGAGATACAATCTCACCCAGTCCCTTAGCAATAGCAAAGCTAAGTCTAGTAAAAATAAAAGCAGCTGCGCGAGCCCCGACATCCTGGGAAACAGAAAATTTACGAACCCGCTTGAGCAAAGCAACAACTTCCGTCCCCAACTCCCCCCAATGAAGAGAAAGAAAAAGGTAAGAACTCAAATCCAACTACCTTACACAAGCTACGATACTTAGCACACTTGCGCTCTTCCGCATTAACCACCACACATCTGGGCATAAAGTCAGACATCCCGGACCGAGTCAAAGGAGATGATCCAGTCAAATCCACACACACATCTCGTCTCATATACTAAAAATAAAGCAAAAGATCCGTCGGACGTAGGGGCTTATCATGGCCATCGATTATTATTATTATTATTATTATTTTTTTTTTTTTTTTTTTTTTTTTTATTATAAAATGCGCGCAGCTTTCATTATAATAAAAATAAAAGGTCTACATGAAATTGGTGGGGAGCCGAGAGACAATCTGGGCTCCCACACCCTTAGCAATAGTAAAGCTAATACGAGTAAAAATGTAAGCGGCTACCGAGCCCCAAAGATCCGAGATGCCGAGAATTTCGGATCCGCTTGAGCAAGGCAACAAGATCCGAACTCAACTCCCAAGCGAAGAGAAAGAGAAAGGTAGGAAACC
>NC_133538.1:276103308-276115808 GCF_048544455.1 Silene latifolia
TCATTATTATTATCATTATCATTATTATTATTATTATTATTATTATTATTATTATTTTATCATTATCCTTATTATTATTATCCTTATTATTATTATTATTATTATTATTATTATTATTATCATTTTTATTATTATTATTACTATTACTATTATTATTATTATTATTATTATTATTATTATTATTATTATTATCATTTTTATTATTATTATTACTATTATTATTATTATTATTATTATTATTATTATTATTATTATTATTATTATTATTATTATTATTATTATTATTATTATTATTATTATTATTATTATTATTATTATTATTATTATTATTATTATTATTGCAAGAAATTTATAGTCCTTTTATTCATCCATAAAGGGTAAAAAAAAGGACAAAGATTTCAATACAAGCATATCCACTTAGGCTATGAGATCAAAGCCTATAGAGTTGACTGGCCATATGGGCATAATGTATTGTAGAAATCATCCCTAAAATACGAGTACTAACTGTCGACTTGATTACATAGACTAGTTGATCAACCTCTGCTTCTTTCCCAGTGAAAAGTCTAGCATTCCGTTCTGCCCAGATATAGTAGCAAGCAGCTGCAAGGCTACTTTTGAACCAACCATTCTTCCAATGTCTGCGTTTACTCCTATGCATACTCCAGAGTAGTTCAGTTTTGCAGTCACACCCTCTGCCATCAATATCTAGCCACTGAAGGAGTGCAGTCCAGACAGCATGTGAGAAGGGGCAGCTGAAGAATAAGTGACTATGAGTCTCCATTGCTTGCTTACATAAGATGCACCTGTTAGGAATGATCATCCCTCGACCTATAAGATTATCAACTGTAGCCAACTGTTGCTGAATAGCCAAGGAGGTGACTAAACTATGATTGGGGAGGATAAACTGATGCTTTAAGGCTCGAGCCCATGGAAGAAAAACTTGAGTAGCCCTGAACCAGTTATAAGCCATGTCAATTTTGAACTTCCCATGGACAATCCAAGAGGAAAGAAGTTGATGAGCAGCAATATGAGAGCCAGTCCTTTGAAGTATTTCATTCTTGACAGTGATGATGCTTTTTAGGCTCTCAGAGTGCCTATCCTTGCTCATTAAATCCCAGAAAACCATAGTAGGGAAGTGGTAAGCTTGAGTCCAGGCAAACCAGAGACCAGTTTTTTTATGTATAAGAATCCAAAGCCATTTAGCTACCAGGGCTTTATTCCAAGAAAGAAGCTCCCTGATATCAAAACCACCCTCATCCCAACTAGTGCATATGCTCCTCCAACTTTTAAAGACCATTCTCCTGCTGCCATCCTCAGAATTCCAGAAAAAATCTTTACAAAGCTTGTTTATGATTTTAATGATACTTTTAGGTAAAATGACACAAGCTCCCCAAAAATTTGTAATTCCAAATATGACAGAGTTTAAAAGTTGGACCTTGCCTGCATAAGAAAAGGACTTTGTAGTCCAGTGATGTAGTGTAGTCTGAATTTTACTGAGTAGAGTACCATAAGTCTCAACAGTGTTCCTTGCAACATTTAGAGGCAAACCCAGGTATCTAAATGGGAACTGACCCTCAGAAAAACCATTGACAAGAAGAATCTGGTTTTTAACAACAGTAGGAACCCCTCCAAAGTACACATCAGTTTTCTCAGTATTAGCATGAAGTCCAGACCATTTAGAGAAATCCTGTAATGTTTTCAACACAGCAGTAACAGAAGGCACATCACCCCTGGTAAAAATCATAAGGTCATCTGCAAATATAAGGTGTGTGAGGCCAAGTTTAGAACATTTAGGGTGATAAGATACATTAGGATGAGTGCAGATCTTCCTAAGATATCGAGACAGAATCTCCATGCTGAGGACAAAGAGATAGGGAGAGAGAGGATCTCCCTGCCTAAGGCCGCTTTTCCCTTGAAAGAAACCATGAACAGCTCCATTGAGCTTAATAGAGAACCATGAGTTTGAGATACATCCCATGATCCAGTCAATAAACTGTTGAGGGAACTTAAAAGCTGCCAACATATCTTTCACAAAAGCCCACTGAAGAGAGTCAAAAGCTTTCCTGGGATCAACCTTTATAAGACATCTGGGGGTTAGGAGCTTCCTACCATAACCTTTAACAAGAGCCTGAGACAACATTATATTTTCATGTATATTCCTTCCCATGATGAAGGCAGCTTGCTCAGTTCCAATGAGGTGAGGTAGGACATTCTGAATCCTATTTGAGAGGATTTTACTAATAGTCTTGTAAAAAGTTGAGCAGCAGGATATGGGCCTAAAATCTTTTACAGAACTACTGACCTGTTTCTTAGGAATGAGTGTAATAAGGGTAGCATTAGCCTGCTTACTTAATCTACCATTCCTAAAGTAAGTTTGGATAGTCTTACAAAAATCAGGCCCCACCAAATCCCAGAAGGCTTTGAAAAAAGCAGAGGAGAACCCATCAGGTCCAGGGCTTTTATCAGAGCTAATACTAAAGAGATCAGTCTTAAGTTCAGAGTTCTCAATAGGTTTGGTCAGTCCCAGGATGTCCTCATCAGTTACACATTGTCCCTGCTGGAGAAAAGAAGTATCCAGGGGAGAGGTGCTTACAGAAGTGCCAAGGAGACTTTTATAATATTCAACAAATCCAGCAGCAACATCATCCAGGCCACATCTATCCAGGCCATCTTTATCTTTGATTTGCCCAATGATCTGTTGTTGTTTCCTATCATGAATCCTTGCATAAAAATACTTAGAAGAGGAGTCACTAAAAGAAATATGCTCAATTTTAGCCTTTTGCTTTAACATAATTCCTTCAGTCTTTTTTAACTGCACATACTTAGCAAGCAGTGCCCTTTCCTGATCCAAAAGAGCAGTAGAGTGGAGATCAGCTTGAAGTTGCTGTTGACATTGGTGAAGCTGGTTCTTGCAAGTAGAGATCTGGGAGCATTAAAGTGAGCTTAGTCTTTACATTTTTCAGTTTGGCAAAAAGCTTGAATTGGAGAGAACCATTGACAGGTTCCATCCAGGCACTCTGGACAGTGGTGTGATAATCAGGGTGCTCAATCCAGCAGTTTAGGAAACTAAAACGTGCGTGGACTTTTTGATCCTCAAATACAGTAACCAGAGTTGGAGAGTGATCAGAAATACCAGGAGCAAGGAATTTTGCTGAGGTAGCAGGGAAAGTGGTGAGCCAGGAAGAGTTTGCCAAAGCTCTATCTAGTTTAGACCAGACTTGTCCCTCATCCTCCTGCTTATTATTCCAGGTAAGCTCACTACCAGTACCATAAACATCATCTACCTCACACTGTAAAAGGCAAGAGTTAAAATCAAGAATGTCAGCAAGGTGAGCAGGAGTCTTACTAACATGTTCTTCAGCAGTTCTGACTACATTAAAATCACCAAGGAGAAGCCATTCTTTGACAGTATTTCTGATATTAATGAGATGAGACCAAAGAATATCACGTTCTCGGGCATTGTTACTAGCATAGATCATAGTCACATGAAACCGATGACCAGTAGCATGGTGCAAAGCTTCACAGTGAATGAATTGAGAGTTATAGAGCAGAGGGGTGACAGTCACACTAGAAGGTTTCCAAATGAGCCAGATTCGGCCATTGGAGTGCTCCTTATAGTTATTAACCAATTTGTAGTCTTTAAAAATAGTCCTAATAATTTTTAGAGCATTCTTTTCTTTGACTCTAGTTTCAAGAAGTCCAAAAACATCAATTCTATGGGATTTCAGGAAATCCAGGGCTTCCTGCTGCTTGAGAGGGTCATTTCCCCCTCTGATATTCCATGAGGCAATCTTCATTTACCTCTATCATGAGGGACCCCATCCCCCAGATCAGTTCTAACTATTGTCCCATCAGGACTATGAAACATAGTTGAATCAGTTAGAGGGTCTCTCTTCAAGGCTATTTGAGACCCTTCCAACCTATCCTTCTTGCTGCATTCTTGATGCATTACAGTGGGAGAAGAGAAGAGTTGTACCCTGGTTAGGCTAGGGGAGGTATCAACAGCAGGATCCCCTTGCCCAAGAGTGACAGCCCCCACTTAACCCACTGAGGTACCACCTAGCAGGCAAGGCTTAGAGTGTGCTATCAGATCTCTCTTCAAGGCTATTTGAGCATCTGATAACATGATAGCACTACTGGCAAGATGAGAAGCAGTAGTGTTCAGATCAGAATGTAAACTGGTGTGAATAGGATCAGCTTCAGCAAGCAAAGCTCTCTTCAAGGCTATTTGAGTCAGAGCTTGCTGATCTAGCTGACTATTATCAAGGGAAGTTCCAACTTCCAGAGAAGGAGTAATCACAGTACCCTCCTTATCAGCTGAAAAATCCCCCTGGTTACAGTCATTTGATGTAGCAAGCACAATTTCTGTCACTATCTGTTGAGTGACTACCAAGCTACTTTCTGAAGAAAACCCTGCCACATCTTTTTCCAAGTTTTGAGTATCAGCTAGCAGGGCTTCCCTGCTAATAGCTTTTGGAGAGACAGTAGTCTGAGTTACCCCATTTGTGCCACTCTCAGTCTGGGCCAGCAATCCAGAGTCAGTGCCCAGAGAAGCAAAGGAGTTCTGAAGTGGAATAGACACAGAAATATCAGGCTCAGCTCTCTTCAAGGCTATTTGAGCTTGAGTCTGCTGGTCATTCCTAGGACCCCCAGAAGAAGTTCTAGTAGTACTCTCCTTTGCAGCTGTTTTAGGAACAGGCTTGTAAACCACCTTGGGAGCAGGTTTGACTGGAGGTTTACTCTTCTTGCAAGAGCTAATCTGGTGCCCCATTTTCCCACAACCAGAGCAGAACCAAGGCAACCATTCATAGTCAATTCTTTGAGTACGAGGTCCAAAAGGAGTATTAAGGGTAACCTGCTCAGGGAGGGTCTTAGATATATCAGTCTCCACCATGACCCTAGCAAAGGAGAGTCTCTCCTTACAGGTGGTAGTTAAGTCAGCAAACATAGGTCTCCCAATAGTACTAGCTAGCTTACTGAGGACAGCACTGGACCAAAGAAAAGGGTCAAGATCAGAGAACTTTACCCAGATGGGAATAGTGGACACCGTTTCCATGGAAGTGGAAAAAGAAGGAGACCACTGTTTCAGGATAAGGGAATGTCCACCCAATTTCCATGGCCCTCCTTTAAGGATATTATTCATTTCTTCCTCAGATGCACATCTAAAACTGAACCAACCTCTCTTAAAGTATTGAACAACTGGATTTGCAATACCTCCCCAGTTTTTAAGGACAAAATCCACAACATGCTTAAGGGTAGGTTTCAAACCAATCACATTACCCATAAGAGTATATTTCCAAAGATTAAGTTCCTCCTGGAAATCCCCCAAGTCAATATCAATTTCAGCAGTATGCTTGCTACTTTCATGAAAGAAAAGACTCATTCCCAGTTGGTTTTTAGATTTGGCAACATCTGCCCATTTCTTGGGTTTCTGCACATTAACACACCCAGAATGATAGGCATGGTCATCCAAGAAACAGGATCCAGGGTCCAGGGAATTAAGAGGCTTATCACAGATAGAAACAGCATTCATGTCCATGGACATAGCATCCCTAGAAGGATTCTCAACCATGGTATCAGTAGAAACAGCAGAAACAACAGGGGTAACATCAATATGAGCAGTTACAGGGGTAATAGCAATTTCAGCAGAAACCACAGTCTTAGCAACAGATTCAGTAGAAATCGCACACGTTTTAGAAACAACAATGCTACTTGAATGAGCTGGACTAGTAGTTTGAACAGGAAATGAAGGCGCTAAAGTACAATTAGACTCAGAAACAAAGGTCAATAGAACACCATTGTTATGACCCAAAGATCCATTCGAAGATACTCGTATGGATTTAGGTTGAGAACAAGTACGTGTTGACCTTCGAGTAGAAGAATTAATGGCATCAACAATTAAGTCGTTCAATAGCAAAGAATTACGACACGGAGAATCTGGGTTTTTAGTAAGAGAATCAGGAATACACACCAAATCAGTATCATTAGAAGCGCCAGAAGCTGAGGAATCGAAAGATGTCCTTGCTTTAGGTGGTCGTCCCCTACCCCAAGCCATAGAGCTTCAAGAGAGCAGTAATGGCGGTGGAATTTCAGAGAAAACGGTTTTAGAGAGAGAAACTTCTTCTCTCTAAACGGTATTATTATTATTATTATTATTATTATTATTATTATTATTATTATTATTATTATTATTATTATTATTATTATTATTATTATTATTATTATTATTATTATTATTATTATTATTATTATTATTATTATTATTATTATTATTATTATTATTATTATTATTATTATTATTATTATTATTATTATTATTATTATTATTATTATTATTATTATTATTATTATTATTATTATTATTATTATTATTATTATTATTATTATTATTATTATTATTATTATTATTATTATTATTATTATTATTATTATTATTATTATTATTATTATAGAAGGTTGCACGCATCTTTCATTAAATGAAAAACAAAAGTTTACATGAAATTGGTGGGGAGCCGAGAAACAAGCTGGGCTCCCACACCCTTAGCAACAACAAAGCTAAGTCTAGTAAAAATGTAAGCGGCCACCCGAGCCCCGGCATCCTGAGATACCGAGAATTTCTGGATCCGCTTGAGCAAGACAACAGCATCCGAACCCAACTCCCCAAGCGATGAGAAAGAGAATGGAAGGAAACCATAACCCGCTGCCGCGCACCAATCCCCATACTTAGCACACTTCCGGTGAGCAGCATCAGCAACAACCCGGCCAGGCACAAAATTCGTCATCCCAGTCTGAGTCAAAGGAGAAGACCCGGTCAAGTCAACGCACACATCACGCCCCCTGTCCCAAATATAAAGCAGCAAATCCGCAGGACGAAGAGAACCCCCATGCCCGTCAACCAAACCAACATCAACCTCCTTTCCCGCAGAAATATTATTAATATTATTATCATTATCATTGTTATTTTTTTTTTTTTTTTTTTTTTTTTTGCAGAAAGCTTGGATCATTATATTAAATAAGAATGAAAATACAGACCCGTGTCCTTTCTACAAGGTTAGCCAGGAAAGCCACCTAACATAACAAACAAGAAGAAGAAAAGCTAAGCTAAACATCAGAAGCCATAAGCACTTGCGTTTCCTCTAACTCGGAGAAAAACCAAGTACTTAATGCGCCAAATTAAAGTAGAAGGCTCAGAGGAAACATCTTGGAAAATCCTCTTGTTACGTTCCCTCCAAATGTGGTAGATGGTACAGACGAGAGCACATCTTCGTAAGCTTTTTCCGCAACCATTACCTTTGTTATATTTTTTAAACCATGAGAAAATGCGCCGCCACCGTGTAACAACAGTAATTCGCAGCCACACAGCAACAACACGCCAAACATTTGCAGAGAAAGGGCAGTCGAAGAAGAGATGATCTGAAGACTCTGAGTTTTGCTTACATAAGACGCACCTGTTAATCAAGACTAATCCTCTACGGCAGAGATTATCGATCGTGGGAAGCTTGTTTTGTACAGCTAAAATCCCAATCACAGCATGTTTTGGATAGATCAACGTATCACCCAAAGTCTTGTGCTGCGAAAAAACAGAACCCTTATGCCTGAACAGATCATACGCAATGCCCTTGAAATCAGGTTGAGCTAACAGATTTTGTGCAGCGGAAGAGCTCCCAGTGACTTGAATAAGCGAGTCCCTGCAATCAATTAAACTGCTCCAAGCCCAAGAATAAGCCGAGGTCAGCTGGAAATGCCAAATATCCACACCCTTAAGAACATAAGCTTTTATCCATTTGACCCATATGGTAGGAGAATCAATGACAAGTTTTCTAATCCATATCAACAGTTGCGATTTATTCCAGCTCAATATCTCTTTTATACCCACACCACCCTCTTTCCTAGGGAGACAAAAACTATCCCAACTCTTAAACACAAACCTTCGTTGTCCAGCATCAATCCCCCATAAGAAATCCTTGCACATTTTCTGAATTTTCTTAACAACTCCTTTTGGCAAAAGGACACTAGATCCCCAAAAATTTGGAAGACCAAAGATGACGGAGTTAATAAGAGTAATTTTCCCAGCATAGGACAAGAGACTATTAGCCCAATGAGATAACTTGCCTCTAATTCTATCCAAAAGAGGAGCAAACATCTTCTGTGTCAATCTCGAACTAAAAGAGGAATGCCAGGTAGCGGATCGGGCAAATCTCCTTCAACATATCCAGTAGAAGATAACACCAAACGCTTAACCTCAGGAGACACCCCACCAAAATACAAGTTGGACTTCATAGGATTTATCTTTAGCCCAGAATAATCAGCAAATAAAGAAAGGCACTTATCCACAGCTTGGACAGAGGGGAGATCTCCTCTAGTGAACACGAGAAGGTCATCCGCAAAAATTAAGTGATTTAAGTTTATCTTGACGCATTTAGGATGATAAGAAAACCCCGAGTGAGTAGGGAGTTCTCTAAGAAGTCGGGACAAAACCTCCATACATAAAGCAAAGAGGTAAGGGGACAAAGGGTCACCCTGCCTCAATCCTCGTTTCCCAGGGAAAAAACCCTCGGTAGAGCCATTAATATTTAAAGAGAAATATGAGGATGTAACACAGGCAAGGACCCATTTGGAGAACTGGGAAGGGAACCCATATAAATCCAGACATTGAGCAAGAAAGGACCAATTAACCGAATCAAACGCTTTTTTTATATCCACTTTAAGAATGCACCGAGGAGAGATACGACCCCTATTATATTTGAAAGCTAGCTCGTGAGCAAGCATGGAATTATCAAATAAATCCCGACCTTCAATGAAGGCAGCCTGCTCCACACCAACAATATCACCCAAAACCTTCTTCATTCTATTAGCAAGAATTTTGCTAACAGTCTTATAGAATACGGTACAACAAGATATAGGCCTGAATTCTGTAACGGACTTGGGAGCATCACACTTAGGAATCAAAGTAATGAGTGTAGAGTTGGCAGCCTTGGGCATTTTACCTTTTCTGAAAAATTCTCTACGGTAGCTATGAAATCAGGTCCTGTAATCACCCAGGAATCTTTAAAGAATCCTGAGGTATAGCCGTCAATCCCCGGACTCTTATTTCTATCAATTGAAAATAGGGCATCCTCAATCTCCCTCTGAGTCACCAAAGCTTCCAAGAATGAAGCATTCTAAATAGTACCATGAGTGAACAAAGAAGAAGGGAGACTAAGAACATCCTCTATAGAACCCAATAAGTACTGATAATAGTGTAGGAAAGCTTGAGAGACTTGAGCATGCCCTTGACAGAGAGAACCATCAACATCCTGTATAGAGCCTATAGTATTCCTGCATTTTTTTGCAGCAATTTGAGCATAAAAATATTTCGTATTATCATCACTTTGCTGCAAATGGTGAATCTTGGCACGTTGGGCAAGCACTCGCATTTCAGCTTTCTTAAGAGTAACATATTGCAAAAGAGCAGTTTTCTCTTGAGCAATCAACAGATGATTGAGAGGAGAAAGCTGAAGCAGATTTTGACAATTGGTAAGAGCTTGTTTGGCGTGACCGACACGAGTTCGCAGACAGCAAGAAATTCACTAGAATGTATAGTTTTTAATCCACCCCGGATACACCTCAATTTAGAGAAGAGGGAGTAAATTCCTCCTCCACTACCCGCAGAATGCCACCCTTCACTGACCACATGATGAAAGACAGGGGAGAGTGCCCCATGATTAAGATATCTAAAAGGACGATCTTTGAACAACGAGAGGATTCAATAGTCATGAGAATTGGAGCATGGTCGAAATCCTCGAAGGAAGAATAGAGACGAGAGAAGAGGGAATTTGTAAGAACCAGGATTGATTTACCAATAGCCTATCAAGCTTAGCCCATTTAGGAGAAGCAGCATGATTGTTGTGCCAAGTATAAATCCCCCCAGTATAAGGATGATCAACTAAAGAGCAAAACGATAAGCAATCTCTGAAGTCTTGCATATCTCTATCATGAACCATACAACCCACTCGTTCATCAACGTAAAGAGATACATTAAAATCTCCAAGGCAAATCCAAGGGAGAGTTTGAGTAGCGAGAGCGTTTGTAAAGAATCCCATAACCCCATCCTCTCTTGTGCTCTATTAAAAGCGTACACAAAAGTAATTGCAATTTTTACGAGTAGCGAGATGAAGAAGAGTGCAATGGATAAACTGAGCTCCTCTAGCCAAAACTTGAACATGAGCAACTGCAGGATTCCATATAACCCATATCCGACCACCAGAATGATTAGAATAATTAGACTCCATAGCATAAGAAGAAAATTTCCTCTTATGAATAACTCTAGCAACATCCACTTTAATATGAGTTTCTATTAATGCTCCACAATCCACACGATTCCTTTTCAGGAATTCTAAAACTTCCTGTTGTTTTAGAGGATCATTCATCCCCCTCACATTCCAGGAAGAAATGATCATTGAGGTGAAAGAGGGGGAGGAATTCCTCCAGGTTCAAGGTCCACTACAGAACCACAATCAAGCTCAACATGAACCGTGTCATTATCAACTTCAAGCTGAATAGTGACAGGTTTTTCAAGCACAGAAAACTGATTTTCCAGCCTAGGAATTACAGGCTCAACAGGTATTCCAGTCGACCTCTTCTTAGAGTTTGTAACAGTAAATCCATCCTTGTCCACGCTCTTAGCAGCATCTTGGTTGTCGAGAGACGGCACAGCCGAATCAGACTTGGCATTCGCGATGATGGCCGCTTAGGTTGATAAACTTGCCTGACCTTATTTTTGTTACATCTATCCATTGTATGACCAATCTTGTGACAAGTGTGACAATAATAGGGTAGCCATTCATACACTATCTTCTGTAAGACAGTGCCTCTATAAGGAGTTTGGAGAGTCATACCCTTAGGCAGCTCTTTGGATAAATCCACTTCAACAAGTATCCTGGCAAATGCTATCTTACTCTTATTGGTGGTGGGTTCATCACCACATATGGGTCTGCCAACAAAACTCGCCACCTTGCTCAATGCAGGTTGTGACCAAAAACAAGGGTCCAAATTGGGAAAAAGAACCCAGACAGGGACAGTGGACACAGCATCTAATTCTTCAGCAATAGTTGGTGTCCAGGTCTTAAAAACCAGAGGAAATCCATTAACATTCCAGGATTCTGATTGAATACTCATCATATCCTCAACGATCAAAAATCGAAAATAAAACCAACCTTTGGAGAAATGCAAAATTTGGGGTAGTAACATGGTTCCAATGTTTAGACACCGGGGAATTCACTCAACAATGGTAGTTTGTTTCCCCAAACCGTTCCAACAAGAGTTGTACTCCAATAATCGACCTCGAAAGCAAGGTCCTCCACTTCCAAGACAACTTCCTTATCAACACCCTTAACAAATGACAAAGACATACCCTTACCCGACAATTTAAGTACCGAGCATCTTTGTTTTTGTGGGGAGGAATAGGAGCGACCGATTGAGAAATCAAATTAGGGTTAACGGTCTTATCAGTAGAGACAGCCGGAATAGAAACAGACGGAGTAACCTTAGCAGTAGAGGGGGAAATCTGTACCTGAGCAGAAGTAGACGGGATTGAAGAAGAAACCACAAAGTCGCCTAAAACCCTTGATGAAGAAGTACTTGAGGAACCATCCCCATCACCTTGAAGATCACTACGAGAACGAGATTGACGAGTAAGAACCTGAAGTTTGGGCGGCCGCCCCCTCGGCATGGCGGCGAACCTTCAGAGCGAAGGAGAGTGCACCACTCGATCGTCGCTGATTTCAGAGGATTTCGAAGAGAGAGAAAGAAGAGAGATTATTATTATTATTATTATCATTATTATTATTATTATTATTATTATTATTATTATTATTATTATTATTATCATTATTATTATTATTATTATTATTATTATTATTATTATTATTATTATTATTTTATATAAAAGGATGCGCGCATCTTTCATTAACAGAAAAATAAAAGTCTACATGAAATTGGTTGGGAGTCGAGAAAAAATATTTTAAAAAAATCGGAACTTTTTATTGAGATCAAATCAAATTTACAAGAAATTGCTGGGTAGCCGAGATACAATCTGGGCATTCACTCCCTTAGCAATAGCAAAGCTAAGTCTAGTAAAAATAAAAGCAGTTGCGCGAGCCCCGGCATCCTGGGAAACAGAAAATTTATGAACCTGCATGGGCAAAGCAACAACTTCCGTCCCCAACTCCCCCCCAACGAAGAGAAAGAAATAGGTAAGAACTCATATCCAACTGCCTCACACAAGCTACGATACTTAGCACACTTGTGCTCCGCTGCATTAACCACCACGCATCTGGGCATAAAGTCATACATCCCGGACCGAGTCAAATGAGATGATCCAGTCAAATCCACACACACATCTCGTCCCAAGTACTAAAAATAAAGCAAAAGATCCGCCGGACGTAGGGACTTATCATGGCCATCAATTATTATTATTATTATTATTATTATTATTATTATTATTATTATTATTATTATTA